>NW_027493233.1:197500-404779 GCF_021521415.1 Bidens hawaiensis
CAAGAAACTCTTGGTCAACTATCTCATAGCTAAAACGAAAGATTTGTCTTACTATAGCTATATAGATATAACCCACCCAAGAAAATTTTACATAGAATTTTCACGGTTAATAAAGAAAACGTTAATAAGAAGTCTCGTTCTATTTTAAAAAGCTCATGTTTTGCTCAGAATAGGTAGTTTGTGTAGAATTCGAACCCAAGCCAAGGTAAGCTTGCCCCATTAACTGGCTCATATGTTTGCCTCGATCAAATTAAAGCCCAAATTTAAATATATATAAGTTATAACCGAAGCATGATAATTAGTCTGGTGTTAGCAAAATAACTATAATGTTTCCTACACTTCATAAAAGCCTATTGTATCCTATCCTTGGTTTTGTGTGCGTGTGTACACTATTAGTGGTGTCGATGAGATGCGGTCCGAATAAACAGAAACTGGTAATTATGTAACATGTTAATTTTTGAATCAAAAATAAAAAGAATTATAATGATACCGTACTCAAATTATAGTGAACAAATGCTCATTATTATAGTTTATTTTTTTATAAAAAGCATTAAAACTAATAATTGTTTAAAAACCATAGGATGAAGTTGGTTTAAAAGTAAACAATATGTTTAAAATAAATGTACAATTTACTTCAAAAGTTATAATTACTTCAATTATTGATTATGTAAATATACCTTTTTAATTATCCGCATCATATAGTATGTATATATGTAAACACACACACAAAAACGAGCTACTATGTGAAATTATATTGCGCCATATATACTGGGATTGTCCGGGAGACATGGTCCAAGACCGATATGAGGATGATTTGCGTGTGTACAAAAGTGTAAAACTTCAAAATTAAAATAATAGAGAAAACGTGTTCGCTCGGGTTCTTTATATTACAAGTCAAGATCAAGCTCAACATTTCAACACATTAAGATAAATAAGTTAAGCGTCTCAGCCCAGACAACCCTGCCTCGATTCAACTTGTTTACCGCACCAGAGAGTAAGAACAAAAGAAATGATTTTATGTTTTGAAGCATACAAAAGTTGGTATTCAACTATTCATATAACATGAACTGTTTTAAATTTGAGTGGTGAGTAACTAAACTAAAATACTAACCCATTTGAGTGGGCTGGAAGCCTGGACCCGTAATATGTATCCCAATCAGTAAATGAGCTAACCCATTCGATCCACTATAAAAACTAGAAAGAGAAAAGGTACCAAATCCAGATGGAAGATTATAATACATGTCAGGGTGTCAGACCATTGATATTGAAAGGGTCCTACTATGACACCCAGAACAACCCCCCCCCCTTACGCCCCGTGTAGTGTTATACCGGCGGGTATATGGGGATATATACACCCCGTATAGCTTTATACGAGGCTTATAGGGGGTGTCTTTAGGAAACCCTTATTGAAAAATCGACTAGGGTATCTCTGGTGCATGTTTTCAAATATATGTGTATAGATCGCATATTTGAGCCAATTAGGTTTGGGTTTTAACCGGGTTGGGTTGGGTAAAAAAAATGTAAACATGGATTTTGGTGAATCTGGTTCGGTTTCCATCTAGGTTTTTAAAGGGTATAGGATCGGGTTTGATTTGTGGGTTTTAACTAATTCGGCTTGGGTTTGACCATGAAAACCATAAACCTACTATTTTCGCATCGTGTTTTGAGCTGAAACTAGTAAGAAACAACTTAACAAAGTAATTTATTTACAGACATGCACAAGAATCTTTCAAAATAATACTAGATTCACCGTACACAAAATTACACCAATGATTTAGGAGATAATGGCAACTATGCTATATATACACATATACTTCATAGAATTACAAAACAAACACTTGAAAGGTGAAATGACAAGGGGTGGTGGTTGCCTATCACCTTATGCAAAAAAGAAAAAGAATTGTACAAGAGTTAAAAGAATCAAGTTCTACATAAGCCAATGGTCCATGACACACAAAAGTTTTGTTAGGGCTCACCAAGAGTCATTTCAAGAGCATGAACCATTGCTTTAGCTCCATTGATGTTCTTTCCAACCCTAAAGAAAGATAGGTTCACTATTTTGATGTTGATGTTCACTTAACACCTTAATTGATCTCTAAACATCACTTTTAAATTCCCACTTTAATATTCTATATATGGGTGGATATGCGTTGCAAAAATTTTAGCTAAAAATGGAAAGGATCAGCAAGCTAAACATGTCAACAGCACGAAATATAGTGTTTGTGGGTCAACCAAGCATTCATGAACCATTTTAAGCCATGCTAAAAAGTGACTCATTTTGACCCATACTGGCATGCTGCAATGTTACCCAACCCGCCTTGGATCATGCATTTACTTATTAAAGTATAAAAAACATTAATGAAACATGAACTTTTGATTTCCATATATACCTTCCAAGATTTGTCAAACCCCTAGCAAATAATCCAAAAATGGAGTACAAGACAAATTGTGTGTGTGAACAAAATAATAAAAGATGGAAAGAATATATGGAGAATATTTTACCAATTAAGAAGCTAGGAAATGGACGATATAGACTCCAAGGTGTTATTTGATCCATTGGTAAAACCAATATGATTCCTGCCATATGATTACAAAGGATCAAAACATCAAAGAAACACATAACATGTGTTACAACAGTCGAATATATACAAATCAAAACCACAAACCATTTCGCACCATCCGTTTATATCCCCACATGGGACATGATTCATCTTCTTGTATGATAAAGTCACAACTTTCAGTTTAAACTCATAGCAAAAAAAGTAATGAACAGAAGGATACAATAATACATATAATGACACAAATAAAGCAAAACGTTCGTTGTTTTATTGTTCTTGTGAAACGTTGATAGAACGCGTTACACAAAGAAAATAAAAGGTACCCACAATACAAAAAGTGAGATATTTGATATATCACAATTGACATCAATCTTGAACTAAAGAGTTGGAAAGAATCTTCCTTTTTTAAAAAAATTCACTTCAAAAAGTCGTTTCTTTTGGCCTTTAACGCCTTATATAATGATAGTTCTAGGCAATAAAATGTTAAAAGAGCCCAAATGGAGAGTTTGAAGAGCGACCCGAATCAAACTAAACCGAAAGACACCTACAAACTAGCTTATATTATTCATTTCTTACTTGGTGCAGGAAACTTGCTTCCATGGAATGCTTTGATTACCGCCATTGATTACTTTGGTCATCTATATCCGGATAAACATGTAGAGAAAGTGTTTTCGGTTGCTTATATGAGTTCGTCACTTTTAACATTAGTTGTTATGATAAATTGTAGTGATTTCAGCAGATTAGTGAGCTTCAAAGTGAGAATGAATATTGGCTTTACCATGTTTGTTGTGTCTCTTATGGTAACTCCAATAATCGATTGGGCTTGTTGGCACGAAACGTCCACGTCAGCATTTTATGCCGTGGTTGGGTCAGTTGTGATATGTGGTTTGGCGGATGGCTTGATTGGCGGGAGCCTTGTGGGGTCCGCGGGGAAATTGCCAAAGGAATACATGCAGGCTGTTTTTGCTGGAACTGCTTCATCAGGTATGGACGGGTCGGGTAACGGATCAAAACTAAGAACTTGTCTTGTCAAACTTTTTTACTTCAAAAATAATTTGTCTATTAGATAAGATTTTTAAAGATGGTGTTTAAGTACTAATCTTTATTTAATGATGTGATTTAGATGGTTTTAACTTTTAAGCTTTTGTAAAGACAAATTATTTGTTATGTTTCCATTTTTCCTAATTTTAAAATTTTTACCATTTTGAGATAATATATCCACAAAAATAAAAACAAATATTTTTATATTTTGAAAACTATATTGTTAAAGTAATAATCTAGTTTTTAGTAAAGCTATATAGGAGGTTTTAAGCGTTAAAAAAAGCTTCGAGTGACTTTTAACCAATTTGACCCATTTCCTTTTCAGTAAAGTTCCAAACTTTACTTGTTTGACCCATTGTAGATTAAATAATAACATACAACCCAAAGGCCAAATCAACCCATTTTAGGCAACGGGTCAAACATGTAAAGTTTGAAACTTTACCTATTTTAAGGTTTAAAACATTAAAAAGATTTGGGTAACTTTCGACCCGTTTGACCTGTTTCCATTTCATAAAATTTTAAAAATAAAAAAAAATAACTTACAACCCAAAACAAAAACCTACCCATTTTAGTCAAACAGGTCGAACTTGCCATCTCTAGCAACAACACTTGGATAAATTCATCGACGTAAAAAACATCTTTTTTCAGGAATTTTGGTCTCGTTTTTGCGGATTATTACAAAAGCATCACTCCCACAAGATCAACAAAGGCTAAAAAAAGTGCACACTTATATTTCCTAGTAAGCACACTCATTCTCCTAATATGCATGCTTTGTTGTACCTTTCTATACAAGTTACCAGTCATGGAACAACATTATAAACTCCTCCAACATAACATTTCAACATCAAGAACCAAGTTTTGGGATGTTGCAAGAATAATCCAATCGCCTGCTTTAGGAATATTCATCATATACACCGTCACGTTATCAATCTTTCCCGGTTTCTTAGCAGAAAACATTGAGTCAAAACTCCTCAAAGATTGGTACCCAATAATGTTAATTAAAAACTTATAATATTGCTGATTTTGCCGGGAAATGTTTTACCGCGGTTTATTGTTTAAAGAGTGTTACTAAAGCCACATGGGGTTGTTTAGCAAGGTTGTTGTTGTATCCACTTTTTACTGGCTGCTTGCATGGGCCTAAATGGTTAAGGAATGAGGTTTTTGTGTCGGTTTTGACCGTTATTTTGGGGTCTACAAATGGGTATTTGACGAGTGTTGTTATGATCCTGGCGCCTAAATCGGTTCCACCTTTGGAAGCAGAAATGGCTGCGGTGGTGATGGCTTTGTTTTTGGGATTAGGGTTGGTTTCGGGGTCGGTTCTTGGATGGTTTTGGATCATTTGAAGATGTTGTTTTGGTGAATCTTGTTTAGTTGATTTCTCCTTGGTTATATTGTTTTGTTCTTGATATTATGTGAGAATATAATTTACTTTTAGAACTAGTAGTTGATAGTTAACTAGTTATTAATGTTGATGAGTGTCATGTAACCATTTACAAGATTATCACCTTCACTATATATAAGAACTAGAAGACTTGGATGATAATTTGAAAGAAATAAAAGATGGTAATGATGCTTTTTTTAGTGTATATTTGTTTTTTTAACAAAATATTAATGCAAATATCTTTTTTTAGAGTTGTCACTTGAAAAGAAAACATGCAACAATAATTATGGATTAATATTATTTTGAATTGTTTTTTAAAGTATTTTTTATTACTATCTTTTTTTTTCTTTGAATTGTTTATTATTTATAGATTAAAATTTATTTTTGGATGCTAAATCAAAGAGTCTTTAGCCTATACCCAGGCGGTTATGGTTAATAATTAAGTCCATGAAGGACGAAAACATGTACACTGTGTTTCCGAGTTCTACTTAACAGAGAAAAGGAAAGGAAATGGATGGAAAGAATGAGATGTTTGTGTTCCCAAGTTTCATTTAAGGAGGGAAAGAAAAGGAATGAAGAATATTTGTGTTCCAGAGTTTCATTAAAAGAAAGAAAAGAAAGGAAAGGAAAAGAAATAGTAGGCAAATAAAGAGTAAAACGGTGGGGTTTGATTTCTTTTCAAATTGGAAAAAATAGAAAGGAAAGAAAGTTGGGGAGAAAGGAAAAAGGAGAGAAAAGAAAAAAGGAAAATATACACTTTCTTTTCCTTTCTCTCATTAAGTAAACTCGGGAACACAACGGTAGGTTTAGAAGTAAGATTAGACAGTCGTTCAAAAAAAAGTTCAATAAAATTAAACAAATATCCGAAAACTTAAGTCCAACTGGATAAGACGAAAAAGGTTGAATCCATTGGAAAAAAAACATTTTATAATTCGATTGTTGGTGCGATTTGAACCTAAAACTGATTCAAACCAACCCATACTCCGAAAATGCATGCATTAAAGATAAACTTCTATGAGTTTTAACTCATTTTCTTTCTAGTTAATGTTGATTTGTTAAAAAAATAACATAACCCAAACCCAATTATAAACCAAATGTTAGTGTAATCTCTTCACTAATGATATTGTTGATGCACATGATCAATTTTTACTGTTTGAAAATGTTAAATTATGAGTTAAAAAGGCAGGCTTATGAGCTAATCTTTAATTACCAATTATACATGTTTCTTGACCCACAAAAGTTAAATGGGCTAAGTCTTGTATAAATGGGTTGGGCTTCAGTTCACATAATGGGCTTTTATAGTAACGTAAGTAATGTGCCTCAAACTAGAGGTGTACAAAACCGGATTTTTTTTTAAACCGAAACGGTTTGGTTTTACATATTCCAAAACAATTTAAGCATAGAAGTATTCAAACTAATCCGGACCGGTTCTGGTTGGTTTTAAACCGGTTTCAAACAAAAAAAAAACAGTTAGATTGAAAAATACCCAAAACCGAACCGGCGGTTTGGTTCGGCTTGGAAACCGGTTTGGTAGAAATCGGTTTTAGAAACAAACCGGTTCGGTTCGGCTTCTGGTTATCAAGTGAATTTTGATTGAACTCAATTTAGCGACATTGGAACCGTATTGTCGAACTCAACAATATTAGATTTTAGGTTTTCGCTTTTTAATTTCTAGTCTAAGATATTATAATTTATGTTCAGATCATTGTGTTTCTTTTACTTATCATTGTATTTATTGTTCATTTTCGTCAATTGTGTCTTCTTTCTCGACATTGTGTTATGATATTGAGCATTGTGTTATATTTTGCACGTCATTGTGTTATATTTTGCAATCCATTGTGTCTTTGTACGTTTCAATATTTAGGAGACTGTGTAGAACAACTTAACCATATATTATAAACTAGTTTGAGGCCCGTGTATTACACGGGTAATTGTTGAAAATTTTAAACTTTAACCATTAAGTGGAATACAGTCAGCAAAATTGATCATATATTGGTAATACAATTACAATTAAATTAAAATTGCAGAATTACATTACTAAGATTATACAAATAAGTTACAAATAGGTAAAAACTTCCTTTTACACTACATTTGTGATTGTATTAGCAAGTATACATTGTTTTATCAAAAATTAAAATTTTTAGTCCATGTCTGCTTATAACTCTTAATAAAGTAGCATATAGGTCTGCTTATAACTCTTGATATATCTATATATAGTTGTCCGAATGTCAAAAAAAGTTCTTTAAATACATACCAACTCTAGACAAATGATAATATATATATATATATATATATATATATATATATATATATATATATATATATATATATATATATCCATGATACTAATAAAAAAATATTCATACACATAAAATATCATAGCTTTTAATCAATTAATATGATGCCATTTGAGAACATCTCCTCATGTTTATATAAAAAAAACATGATTATTCCAAAAACCATATACCTGAACTTTAATGATATCAATCAATCAATCAATCATGCCCAGTAAAATCCCACCGACAGCAAAGCTATAAGTAGGGTCTGGGGAGGGTGGGATGTAGGCACACCGTACCTCTATCCAAAGGAATAAAGAGGTGGCTTCCAGAGAGACCCTCGGCTCTAAGAACATGTGTATGAAGCAAAATAAAGGAAATCAAAGTTTAACAGTTATATAAAAACTACTACTAATTATAATAATATTAATAATAAGATCACAGTTTAACAGCTATAAAAAAGCTAATAATAATAATATATATAAGGGAAATACTATTATGGTATGTGACCTAAATAAGTTAAGTCTAAGCCCTAAGGTATTCAATTATCTCTAAAAATCCTTAACTTTAATTCTACTTCTCCACGAATTCCTATCCTCAACCATGTCCTCGGAGAGGTTTAGGTCTATCAAATCATGCATAATCCTCTCATCCCAAGTCAATTTCGGTCGTCCTCTACCCCTCCTCCCCTCTATAGTAATGTTTTCTACGGATCTAACAGGATTCGTCGTCTGTCTTCTCTTTACATGTCCAAACCATCTCAATCTCCACTCTCTTATCTTGTCTGTTATGTTCGCCACCCCTAATCTCTCGCGAAACACAACGTTTCTTATTCGGTCTAGTCTTGTGTGCCCACACATCCAACGTAGCATTCTCATTTCTGCTACCTCCATCTTCCGCACTTGTGCCTTCTTGATGGCCCAACAATCTGTTCCATATAGCATTGCAGGTCTAACTGCCACCCTATAGAATTTTCCCTTTAGTTTAGTCGGGAAACTCTTGTCGCACAATATACCTGTGGCTGCTTTCCATCTACACCATCCTACCTGAACTCGGTGGGTCACATCACTGTCTAATTCCCCATCGCTCTGTACAAATGATCCTAAATACTTGAACTTCGTTACCTGCGGGACCACCTGCCCTTCAATTGTGATCTGTGCGTCTTCATTGTCGTTTATCCCACCAAAATCACAGTGGAGGTACTCCGTCTTAGATCGGCTAATCTTTAAACCTTTTGTCTCTAAGGTTGTTCGCCACTCCTCTAGCCTCATGTTTAGATCTTGTTTTTTCTCAGCAAGTAACACAATATCGTCTGCGAACATCATGCACCACGGGAGAGTCCCCTGAATCGACTTTGACAACTCATCCAAGACTACTGCAAAAAGAAACGGGGCTCAACGCTGACCCCTGGTGAAGACCTACCTCTACAGGAAAGAAATCAGTATCCCCCACTGGCGCACGGACACTTGTTTCACTCCTGGTATACATATCCATAATTATCTCTATGTATTTCCTGGGCACTCTTCTACCCTCCAAGCACTCCCAGAGCACCTGTCGTGGCACACTGTCGTAGGCCTTTTCTAGGTCAATAAACACCATATGTAGATCACGCTTCTTCTCCCTATACTTTTCCATTAATCTTCTTATAAGGTGTATTGCCTCTGTGGTGGAACGCCCCGACATGAAGCCAAATTGGTTGACCGTAACCTGAGTTTCTCGTCTAAGTCTAACCTCAATCACTATTTCCCGTAGCTTCATAGTATGACTTAGTAGTTTGATTCCTCGGTAGTTACCACAACATTGGGCGTCTCCTTTGTTCTTATAGATAGGAACTACAACGCTGCTCCTCCACTGGTCTGGCATCTTACCTGATTTGAGAATACTATTGAACAGAGAAGTTAACCACATGACTCCTTCCTCCCCCAGACACTTCCACACCTCGATGGGTATGTTGTCTGGGCCAACCGCCTTATACCTTCCCATCCTCCTAAGTGCATCCTTCACCTCTTCTCGTGTGATCCGTCGGCAGTAGCAGTTATTCGATTGTTGTCATTGAAAGTTTGTGTTGTCATGTTCTTCTTGGTAAGCTCTCCCATTGTTAAAAAGATTGTGGAAGTAGGTTTGCCATCTTAGTTTGATGTCCTGCTCCTTGACCAGTACATGCCCATCTGTATCTCACCGGTCCTAGATCTTGCCTTCTACGCTCCCTGGCTTTGGCAATCTTAAACATAGCATGTTCCCCCTCATTTGTTTCTAGAGTTTCATACATCTGTTTAAAGGCCGCCTTCTTTGCTTCCGCCACTGCCTTCTTCGCCTCTATCTTGGCCGTTTTGTAGTTGTCCCTCAATTCCACTCGCTCCTCCTCATTCGTGCACCTCATTAGCTCCCTAAAACATCCTTGTTTGTCCCTTATCTTGTCTTGCACTGCGTCATTCCACCACCAAGACTCCTTATGCCCACTTGTCTTTCCTGTTGTGACCCCGAGAGTCTCCTTTGCTACTTGGATGATCTTTGTCTCCATAGCTTCCCATATCTGAGTTGAGTCCCCATTTAGTCGAGCCCGCATATGCGATATGAGTTTATCCTTAAACAGTAGGAGATTTTCGTCCTTCAAATTTCCCCATCGAATTTTCGGTGTACCTTTCTTCTCTCGAACAATCAGCTTATTTCTGAAGGCTATATCTGTCACTAGTAGTCGATGTTGAGTCACAACTGCCTCCCCAGGTATGACTTTGCAGTCCTTCCACCAACGTCGGTCTCCTTGCATCATCAAAAGGTAGTCAATTTGCGTGTCGCGTCCGCCACTGCTAAAAGTGATTAAATGAGAATCTTGTTTCCTAAAATAAGAATTTATAATACCTAGGTCATGTGCCACCGCAAACTCTAGAAGATCTGTTCCGGTCTCATTCCTATCACCAAAACCGAAACCCCCATGTACGGCTTGAAAACCATCGTTACCTTACCAATGTGTCCATTAAAATCACCTCCTATGCAAATCCTATCCCCCCTAGGTATGCCCCCTACCACTGCGTCTAGGCAATCCCAAAATTCTCTCTTTTCCTGATCCCCTAGGCCTACATGAGGCGCGTAGGCGGAGACTACTGCCACTACTTCCTCTCCTAGTACTAATTTCAACACCATAATCCTGTAATTATGTCTTATCACCCCCACCACACTAGTGTGTATTTCCTTAGCCACTAGAAACCCCACTCCATTCCTAGCTCCATCAGACCCCGAGTACCACAACTTATACCCATTACACTCAGCCCCTCTATGTCCTTTCCACTTAGTCTCCTGGATGCATGCTATCTGAACCCTACGTTTTTTAAGCACATCTACCAATTCTAGCAACTTACCATTTAATGTTCCTACATTCCAAGAAGCCAAACGCAATATACGCTCCCTATCTTTACTCTTTCCTACACCCCTCGTTTCAGGACATGGTCTCAAGTAATAGTCATGGTTCGTACGCTCTATGGTTGCAACTAATCACACAAACACAAGCAATAGAACACCAAATCAATAATAATAATAATAGTACTTCTAATAATAATATCCTTATTAAATATATGCTATTTGTTAATCCAAGTATTTTGTATAAAGTGATGCCGTTCAGAAAATAAACCGGTTTTTTTAATCCAAATATAGTAGTAGTATTTTTTAAATCCAAGTTTTCTGAAAACCCAGCAAAGAACCAGCTAAATATATGCAACTAATATGATAAAAGACAAGTAAAGTAAAAGAGTAAGAACGATCTCACAGAGGGAAATCTCCACTGATGACTCCTAACGAAGTCACTCTTGAAAAGTAACAAAAGAAACAATGACTTGCAACTTTCACTTAAAGTTGCAGAATCACCCTTGAATTCCAAGAAGACTCTGCAGATCCAAACCGGGTCTTGAACCGCCGTTATACCAAGAAGCCGTCACACCAATTATCCGCAGTTAGGGTTTCAGATCACAAAAACCCTAGCACCACGGATCGGAGATTAAATGCGAAGAGCGACGGATCAGAGCCAACACTCTTCAGATCAAACAATTGTTGAACAGTTGCAGAAGATCGGATTCTGTTTGTGCTTCTAGAACAAGAATCAATAACCCTCAAATTGAAGATTCCTCCAACGAACAACAAAATTCAACTTCAAGAAACCCCAAATTGCGAATTGGTTTTTTTTTTTTTTTTTTGAATTTGAATAAAAACGCAAGTGTAAATGATGAAATTGATAAAGATGAATCTGAGTTTGTTGATTCTGGAGGGTTGATATTATTTGGTCAGCAGATGAAATTAGTAGATATAATAATTTTAGGGGAAAAGAAAAGATGAAATTAGTAGAGGATCGTTGGAAGAAAGGAGTGAAGGATCGTTGGAAGAAGAAAGGAGTGAAGGATCGTTGGAAGTGGGTAGCAGTACGACGACGATGGCGGTGGCGCAAAGGCGTAGCTCGGCTTTAAGTTGTGTGTGACTTGCGGCGATGCCGTGTCTGTCTGTGTTTAAAATTTTCGGTTGCAGAAGATGAAATTTTCTGTCTGTGTGACTTGCGGCGATGCCGTGTCGGCTTTAATTTGAAATTGATTGATCATGATAAATTTGTTGTCATTAATATTCTGTGTATGACAAATTTTTAATTGACTTTATATTTTACAATTAAAAACTGTATAATCAAGCAACATAAAAACCGAAAATTTAAATATAACAAAATGATTTGTTTATTTCATATGAATGTGAATGCCAGGAAAATGAAAAATACATACTAACATTAAAACCATGTTCAAATAATAGTGATTAATCTGAGTTAAAAGAATATTAGAAGATTTAAACTTTATAAAATGAATGTAGCGATTCTTATTTATAATCGTTGAAAGTAGGGCTGCCATTTTTACCCATAACATGAAACCCAACCCAAGAAAACCCGTACCTGAACCCAAACTAACATGACACGAGAAACTCAAACCCAAGAAAATACTAACCCGAACCTGAACCGAAGTAACTCGGGTTGGTTCTTGGGTCCGAATTCTAGGTTTTGGGTCAACCCGAAAACGTTTAGTTTTAATATCATATGTATTTTTAGGTATTAAAGGCTAAGCCTTAGCCGCTGACGTTATTAGAATTTAGTCCAAGTCAATTGTTCTCATTCCACATATTATGAATCGAATGTTTATTGTTTATTATTTTGAATATAAACCATAATGAACACTTTAATTAACACTTCAAAGTTCACTAATCGTCTCTTGTTAATCCATATGGAGAATACTTATTATATGTAGTAATGGATTTAGTTGGAATAAACCTATAATTTTAATGTCATATATTGAAATGACTTAAAAGATTATGGTCATATATGAAAATTGGTGAAAAAAATGTGAGAAGGACTATAGTATTGACAAGTGGCAAAAATTGTATGCTTTTATTAGAGTAGATAGATCATTAGTAGATAGATCATTACCAAATCGTATTATTATTTGTTTAACACTTTTATTATATAATTAGGCGGTATATGTGATTAAATTTTGAATAGGTTTCTGATGGCTTTCAACCAATCTCTTGACTCATCTACTCGTCTACTACTACTACTATTATTGTTCATGTTGCTACTGTCGCTACTGCTACTGCCACCGTTGCTCCTCCTACCACGATAACGATCGTCACTGCCACCATCACTACGATAATTTATTGATCTGTGAATTTCATAGAAACATTAAAAGTTTTTCGTTAAAAAAACCTATGATTATCGTGTTTCGCTTGTACACAGTAAAATTGACGTGCACCCGTAGATATTTTCACTCATAAGATTACAGCTAAATCTTATTATTATTATTATTATTATTATTATTATTATTATTATTATTTGTGTTCCAAATGTTTGGTTTATTATGAACAAATAAATTTTAAATTAACTTGTTTAATAATAAAAAAGGTGTTTAAAGTTGTTTCCCTACTTATCTAGCTTTATCGAAACGGGTTAGCCTTTCATTAAAACAATATACGATAAATATTAGCGTATTTCACAAAAACATTAAAAGTTTTTCGTTAAATGAACCTATGATTGTCGTGTTCCACTTGGACACAATAATATTGACGTGCACCCGTAGGGATTTCCATACTCGTATGATTACATTTGAATATTATTATTATTATTATTATTATTATTATTATTATTTGTGTTCCACATGTTTGGTTTATTAGGCTGAGTGTAGTGGGGCGGTAATTTGGGCGAAAAGGGGCGGGGGCGGTAACTATTTCTCGCCCAGCATGTTTTTTGTGTTGTGTTGTTTTTATTATTATTATATATATTTGTGTGTAAGAGATATATATATATATATATATGTATATATATATATATTATATTACTACTGTAGCCCTCTACACCATTACACCCTAAAAACAAATTTTCACCCCTTGCTGACTGGGCGCCACATGGCGCAAAACGTCCCAATTTGTAGCACATCCACTACGCATAGCCTTATGGACAAATATATTTTAAAATTAACTCGTTTCAACAAGAAAAAAAAAGTGATTGAAATTGTTTCCTTCCGGACTTCCATCTAGCTTTTATCAAAACAGGTTCGACTTTTTTTGAAACGACATAGAGATAAGATAATACACGATAAATTATCAATCAATCTATCTCACATAGATGTTAAAAGTTTTTCGTTAAATGAACCTAGGACTGTCGTGTTTCACTTTCAAACAATAAAATAGACTTCCACCCGTCGATTTATTCAAACTTAACTCAAACGATTGCGTTTAAATCCGACACGACTGAAAACAACATTCGTGCAAATATGTGACATAGGATTAAGACAACAAACCATGACTAGATACATTGTCAATCTTTGATACGAATATTAACCTGACCGGACTTTCTTGATATGATCTGATTTGATAACGTTGGCCCCCACCATTTGATACCATGTCCATTGCACCTTAATTATTTTATTATGTATTATTATAATTATCATAAGTAACCATATGGGCAAACATACAACATTAATATCAACTTTTTTATATATTAGTTTTGTTGTCTTCGACAACTTAGGAATTTGTTTTTACACTGTCTAAAAGATCATGTATTCGCAGTGTTGGAAAAATCAGAACTAGTCGATGATTAATCGTTAGTCGGTCTGTAACTTAATATTTTTTACAATCGTATTATCTTAATTGTAAATTTCTTCTCTCTCAATAAAGTGTCACCCATTAATGACTTTATTTATTGTTATTCATATAAAACTTTTTAAGTTTCTTGTACTCAAACACGCTTAACTTTGAAATTTTTCTCCCAATCAAAAATTCATAGTATCTGGCGCCGCCTAAGACACGTTAATAAGACTTGGGTTTAATTATTCAAATAAAGACTTTTGAGATCATATTTACTTAAATTTCTTGCACGACTTGCGTAAGTGTAAAATTGTTTTGTCTTGTCTACAACTAAAACTTCCAAGGCTTGTTAATAAGGCGTTCTTTTTCTTTTCTTTTTTTTTTGTTTGAGTACTTCTTAAAGATCATTAATTCTATTAAAAATTCTTATACTCGAATCCGCTTAAATCTAACTGTTTTCATGTATTCACTCATAAAATGTCCAATAATTTTGTGTTTTCATGTTTTTTATTATACGAAATTTCTTACACCCCGTTTGGGTGCAAAAATTCTCTTCTCGATTATAACTAAATTGTCTAGGACTTGTTAATAAGACTTTGTTTTTTTGTTTAAAGACTTATTAAAAGATCACTATAACGCAATTTTTGTATACTTTAATCCTCTTAACTCTAACACTATTCTTTCTTCATTCACACATAAACCGTCAATCAACAGTTTTGAGATCGCATCTACTAAAATTTCTTACACAACCTACTTAAGTGTAAAATTATCATCTCATTCAAAACTAAAGCGTCTAGAACTTGTTAATAAAACTTTCTTTAATGTGTTTTTTGTTTAAAAACTTACTAAAATGGTCACTATACAACATATGCTTATACTTGAATCCGCTTAACCTTAATAGTGTTTCCTCTCATTCACACATAAACCATCAAAACCAAATAACGAGACTTTTTTATTTTTCTTCAAACAAAGACTTTTGAATACAACCCGCTTAAGTATAAAATCATCCTCTCACTCACAACTATATCATCCAAGACACGCTAATAAGACGTTGTTTGTTTGAAGACTTCTAAAAAGATCACCGTGTTGAACTTCTTACACTCAAAATCGCTCAACTTTTAACATTCTTCGCTCATTTCAAACAACTTAAAAGCGCTCCAACTCTGTTATTCTTCACTCATTCAAACAAACCGTCCAAGACCCTTAACGAGACTTTGTTTTTTATTGTTCAAAATGCGTCATCCATCGAAATTTCATTTACAACTAAAACGTCTAAGACTTGTTAATAAGATTTTGTTTTTTTATTTAAAGATCTCTGTATTGAAATTTCTTAAACTCAAAGTCACTTATATGTAAAGTTAAACTTAAAGCTCCCAATAAGTAATAACCATTGATATTTCCACATCACTAAAACAATGATTATGATTTGATAAGTTGTTCTCTAGAAACTACTTTAATCTAGTAAATAAATAACAAATGTAAAATTAAAATATTTACAAATTTTGTACACTAGAAAGACCACATTTATTCAAAACGCTTGAGATACTTATACAATACAACCAGTAACAACACATAATAGGTAGAACAACAAAGCTTCACACACTTATACAATACAACAAGAACAAGACAACAACATATTACATTAAACATAACATAACCGTTCATTATATAATAACTAAAAAAGGTAACAACTTGAGGTAGCAAGAAGATGAGGCTGAGAAAACAAGACCCTAAAGTCCCATAAAAAAACATGGACCATGGTTCATAAAAAAAACAACCACAAAGTGTTGTTAAATAGCACCAGACCAACAAATCTGTTACCATTTACCATAGCCCAAAAACCAGGTGCACCCTCCTTCACCCTCAAGTTGTTGACAACATAACCCGACCGATACAACTGACTCGAACCATATGACCCCACCCCGACCCAAACCACTAAACTAAACTAGACACGAAATAAAAGGACACAACTTTTTGTCAGAGTGTGACTCACCATGGCCTTAGTCGTAACAGTCTCGTTTACCGAAAACGAGACAAAACAGTCGTAAACAGGCTAAAAAGCCTGTTTATGGCTGGAAAACCGACTGACGAGCCAAGATTTACCACAAGACAACCCTGACACACGAAATCGATACTACGAGTACGAACTTTATTCTTGATTTGGAGGGGGGGGGGTGTTGTTCTAATAAAGGATGTCACATCTCCAAAGATTCTCAACAAGAGAATCGACTGAACCGCTGCTAATGAGATTGCATTGTTGGATGTTTAACCCGACTAAGGTTTGACCGAGTTTCTTCAAGAAAGGTACACTCTTGTTTGAAACCTTGGAGCAACCCGAAACCGAGAGGATTTGCAAGTCAATCTGAACGCCGTCAGACAAACAAGACAACCCGTTATCCGTTATGCAACACTTTGAAACATCAAGATCGTTGAGCAACAAGCAGTTGTCGGCAATCGCGACCAAACTTTCATCGGTGATCCTTCTGCCGCCTTCAAGATTCAAGACTTTTAGGGTTGCGCCATGAATCTTAGCAAGATGAACAACGACCCGGTCGGTCAAGTTTATGCAGTTGCTTATGTTGACTTTCACAAGTCCAGCCTCGCAATTTTCAAGAAGCGGAAACAGACCCGAATCAGTTATCCCACAAAGCCCGCTTAGTTCAAGATTTTGTAGCTGTGGGCATAGTGACCCGAAAACTGACAAGTTTGTGTTTCCAAACCCGATACAGTCTTTGATGGTCAAAGATCGAAGAGACGTGCATTGGGTCAACTCGGATACATCTTGGGCTGAATCTTTGACTCCCATACATTTGACTATCGTTAAAGACTTCAACGTTGACTTTAACGCTCCCAAGATCCCGTGTTGACTGATTCTATTGCATTCTTCCAACTGCAAACATTCTAAAGATTTAGCAGCTTCAGTGAAAGAAACCAATCCTTTATCAGACACAAAGCAACATTTTTTAATCAACATTTGTTTCAAGAAACTGCAACCGTTGCCAATCGCTTCAAGGGTCAGATCCGTGATCCCATAACACGAAACCACGGTTAAAGACGTTAACGATTGCAGCCCTTTCGCATTACCCATCGCCCAAAACCCCTTTTGAGTCGGGATCTGAAGACCCGTAAGGGCAAGATTGGTAATTGACTTCCCGTAGTGCCCGATCACCGCAAGTGAGAAGTCGGTTATGTTTAAAGATTGGAGCTTTACTTTCTTTAGAACCCAAGAAAGTGATGACAAGAGTGTAGCAACTCCTTGGTCACCGACATTCGGGCAGTCTTTGATGGTGATCGACTGAAGATTCGGGCAGTATCGGGCAACCGCTTGAAGACTCTCGTTCCCGATGTTTTTACATGATTCGATCGTTAAAGACGACAAATTCGGGCAGTTTTGTGCTATCGCTAAAATACCCTTGTTGGAAATCGAATGGCAATACGAAAGATCGAGTCTTTCCAACAAATGGCATTCTTTCGAGATCTCGACTAAAGATTCGTCCCCGACTGACGGAACATTCCATAAAGATAGAACCTTTAGTGACGGGCAGCCCCGGGCGATGGCTACAAACCCCAATTTAGTAACTTTATTACTTCCCCTAACCGAAAGCTTGCGCAAACCACCTCGTGTAGACGTACCAACCGCAACCGATTGAAGTCTGCGATCAGTAGCTTTCTTTCCATCTAAACATCTTGTAAGAAACCCGTCGTTTTCTTGAACCATTTCAATATCATCAGACGACGCGTGAACCATCTCTGATGATTTAACATTACTCAAAACCGTGAGCCATCGGTTCGAGACACAAGCCGATGCACTTCGGGCTTGACCGCAGGGCAAACGTCTAAAGATTTCGTATAGGATCTCGTCTGGGAGGATCTCAATAGATGGTTTCTTTTCTTCTTCCAAGAAAAGAATGTACGAATCGCTGATTCTTTGACGTTTGCAAGGTGGACCGTAAACGGATAGTAAACGAGTCGAATCTTTTGAGCATAGTGATCCACCTGTGTGATATTCATCATCTCCTGTAAATTTGATAACCAAATTATCAAAAAACAGTCTTTTGCCCAAATATTACATTCCTATAATTCAAACACTAATCCCCCAAATCAGTGTAGCAAAAATCCCGACTAGGCGCCGATTAATCCCCATTTGTCCAAAATCAGTCGAAATTGAAAATTATATATATATATATATATATATATATATATATATATATGTATATTTGAAAATTTACATATAAATTCTAATCTGATTGATCCCGACTAATCTCTACTAATCCCGATTAATCGTCAGTCCCCACTTCACGACCAGCGCCTAGCGATTTCTACAACACTGCTTCTTAATATACAATATATCTAACTAAAGGCTTTAAAATCCTAATTTGCCCAAATCCCATTATCCCATAAGAATCATAGAAACCAAACATAATTTCCTAAAAGATTAATCTTTCTAATATATATATAAAAGATATCTAATTAAAGGCATTAAAATCATCATCCAAACCCTATGCATGATCTATTTTTATGTGCCAAAATCCTCCTAAAAATAAAAAAAATAAAAAAAGCACCCAAATTTAAAAACCTATCAAGAAATCATAAAATTCAAGAATTTAAAGCACACTAACCTCTGTAATTAACCAAAGCAGGCATCTTTGCAACTTCTGGAAACAACCCACAAAAAAGATTAAATCTTTAACCAAAAACCACACAAAAATGACCAAATTGTGTTCAAGATTTGGTTGCATTCATGTAAAAAACCCTCTAGAGGGCAAAAAATATACAAAAGAAACAAGGGTTTATAGAAAGAACAAGTTTTGATAATATGATATGTATGCAAATGTGAGTTTCTTATGTTATTGAGTTTGTAGGCTATATATACACAAGGGGGATGTATCACTATGTATCAATATGTATCATGTATGTAAAATGTATATCATGCTGATGTGTCATAGTCTTCAGATACATCAAAACCACTCCCCCTTAATAGTTTACACATTCATTGAATCTAACTGGTTGTTCCGGTTATTTTGTTCTTGGAGTTCCCACTTGTAATAAAAGTGTGAGTTGCTTTTGTTTAGGGTATGTGGGATTGCCTGGTTACCGGCTACTGCCGGTTATTATGTTGTTAGTTGAATAAATGCTTAAAGTTTTAAAAGATTTGATACAGGTTTTGTGTGTGTACATTGTATGTATGTGACAATGTGTCATTGTGTATGATCAAGTTTAAATCTTGGTAGGTAAATGATGTTATTGAACTTATTTCAATTTAATTTTATTTAAGTTTGTTTAATTTAAGTCAATTATTAATATAGTTAAATTTTTAGCATAACCATTTTTATAAAACAAAAAAAAATAAAAATAAATAAATAAAAGTTGAATACAATGTTTAGTATTTAACATGCATGCTGCAACTCGACACGTTTGATAAGTGAGCTTAAGTATTAACTCATTGATTTGTTTATTAAAAAGATTATATTTAGATTTTATAGAGCATTCAATGTGTTTATTCAAAACATGACCCGAACACAACACGATATACATGAGTCTGCATAACACAACACGAATAAATATATGAGTATGTGTTTTGGCTGGTCAATTCTACTCTACATGGATAATGGCTAGTACAATGTGTTGGACTGTATCTTTCTAGATAAGAATTATATTTATACTTATCTAAGTATGACATCGAGACACGATGGTACACCTCCCTAGTACAGGACTGTATCTCTCGAAACCAACTCTAAATCAAAATTCTTATATATAGCCGATCTAAGTATGACATTTACACCCGCCAGTACACCTCCACGTACCAAACCGTATCTCTCTAAATCAAAATTCTATTTATAGCCGATTTGAAAATGACATCTAGACCCACCGCGAGATGCGATGTCTGTTATAATGTTGAAAGGGTTGCGGGAAACACGGTTTGGTAATTTTTGTGATATGTTTATAGAATTTGTTTCAAGTTTGTAGCAAAAACCTATAGTTTTATCGCAGATAATATGGGTTTTAATTAACGAAAACCAAACAAAAATATGGCAAGAACAAACCCTATCGAGTATCGACGTATGTATTTGACGAGTTTGTTTTAATAAAAATCCTTCATTTATTTCTTGACGTATAACAAGTACATCAAAAGTGTAATAAGACTTAATCAAATTGTCACACAAGTCTATACAATTATATCTTGACTTTAGTGTTTTGTGTTTATCTTTGATGTGCCTAGAAACTTTTTAAAATCTATCTAACCATTGATTTGACATATAATTATTGATTATTGAGTTTAGTTGTCTTTAATTTCAGTCAGTAACTTCTAAACCAATAATTAAACACCCATAACATATTAGTCTAGGGTATAATGTCTGTTCTTTATAAATGTGATTATATAAGTTAATTAGGTGGAATTTTAAATGTTAAAAGAGTTGTTTAAAAAAACAATAATCGAAACTAGTTAGGAGATTAAAAACCGGCCCAGTATTATTGTCAAACATAATACTTTTATTTTAAACGGGACAACAAATCAGGCTTAGAGGCATCCATCTTCATAGCTTAGGTAGTTAGGTGTATCCATACCTCAGACGGGATTTCAACCGCTTATCATTGTTAGTTTGACGCTTGAGGATGGCGCCAACTCGTTCTAGAAAGAAACCGACTAGCCCGTAAAACCCCTTGACTTGCTTATGCCTGGAGAGCTCATTGGCAACCCATGTTAATGGCAATAAAATTTTTGTGCTAACAGTGGGATTCAAACTTATGACCTTAAAATTACAGAGCTTTTGTTCATACCAGCAGATGCCGGTGGATCAAATGGTCACCGATTCAAACAAAATATCTAATCATTATGATGTTTTTGCGGTTAATATTATTATATAAGTTTTAGCTTTATTTTAAATATATTTTACCATAGAATTTGTATTTTGACTTGTATAATTATATAAATACTTTTTTGGTTTTCATTTTCAATATGATTTGTATTTCTGTCTGGTAAAGTTCATTCACACACATTCCTACATAAATTCATGAATCACAATAATATTCAAATTTTATTAATGCCCACTTGAAGGCTTGAAGTTACGTGTTAATGATTAAAAAAAAAATAAATGTAAAGCAACTTGAAGAACATCCCTGTCAACAAATCATAACGTTCCATATATGTCTTTTATTCACAACTTGACCTTGTGAATGGTATCAATTCTTGCCCACACATAGTATGGGATCTTAAATCCACTTGGTATATATATTTGTATGTGTCATATCCTTTAAAATATGTGGGGGTGTCATGTTGAATAAGAAGTTAAATATGAATTAAAGGTAAAAGGAAGTGTAAGTTAAAACTAACGTGTATTGATTTTTATTAATCTCAACTATTATTTTTAATCGTTGCTGGTTTGAATTAATGAATTGGTTTCTAACGGTTACAACTTTTAACATATTTGTTCCCACCGGTCCGATCTTAACGTTGTTAATTGCAAATCGCCAAAAAATGATTTTTTTTCGGGAAAACTCGCTTTTTTTTCCAAAAAATTCAACATTTTCGTCCAAAACATCGTTGTGACTTTGTATCGGACCTTTATAAACTTTTTTCTAGTAAAAGCCCAAATTATTGAGGTCGCTGGAACCCTAGAACTATCGTCGAAATGGGTTGGTACCGGTGCTCAAGTGGTGGTGTTTGGTTCGTGATGAGTAAATTGATGGTGGTGGACTGGTGGCGGTGTTAAGGTGGTGACTTTTTCGGCCAAAAACGTTTGTCGGCGACCTGAAACTAACGGCGTTAGGATATTGTTAGTTGCGGACCGTTAGAAACAAATAATACGTTAATATTTGGGACCGTTAGCAATGCATTTACTTGTTACGTTTAGTTTAATATTGTATATATTTTTGACATACAAGTTATTGAAAAACTATCAGTTCAAAGAAACACATGGATTTCAAACGTATCAATCAGACGCCTAACGAAGAAGTTAAGCACACATCGTAAATGATGTTAACGATCGTATGTGTGCCGGATATACTATAATTCTTAGGGTAACACTAATTCAAGAGATCTAATTAAGAAAACCATAATTGCTTTTAAGCGTAAAGTTAGATATAGTTGCATATACTTTGTAATGAATTAAAGAAAGATGACAACTTTTGTGTGAATCAATAAAGTCACATGATATTTATGCGTCTGCTTTGAATGACATTAGGATGCATGGAATGTAGCAAAGCAAAGGTGCGTGTATAAGGTAATTATATTTCTCATTTCAAGAAATATAAAACGATTTGATTTTGTTACAAGTTACTATTCTGATTAAAAAAAATAAAAATCAAATGAGTTTTCAAGCCTAGAAAATACATGGATACTGTTTAAATTTGAAAGAATTAGCATGTAAATACAAAGTAAGTTTTCCATATACCAAAAAGATTCTTAAAAGATTAAACGGTAGCTGTTTTAAATTATTCGTTTTTAATATTTATATACTTTTCTGGAGTTTAATTTTATTTATTGTAAGAAAATTTAGAATATACTTAGAGTTTGATGATAAAAATGTTTCATAAATAACTATAATGTTATAACTTGGTTTAAAAGTTATCTGGGTTTGGTGAGACCAAGACTCGCTTATTTTATTTACTATAATATTGTTTCCTAAGTATTAATAATATCTTTTTTTTAAATCATATAATAATTTTTAGTATATCCTATTTTATAGGATTTTCACATCAATAATTTGGTGATAATATTTTTAATTAATGAGATGTTATAACCCGTTTAAGGAATCTCTGGGTTTGGTAAGACCCATACCCGTGAATTCGGGTCAAATGCATGAGAATGCTCCATTTAAAAATCAAGCAAATCTGGTGACTCCAAAAATTGGAGGAGCGACCACATCGCGACACGTAGGATTTTTGGGTTTTCGTTTATATATATTATAGATTTCTTCATGTTCGTTCTAAGTTTTTAGTACTATTTGTATAAATAAGAATCCATTTTACATGACCTTTTTTTTCATATACATTTTATGTTAATTAATAATCCATGATCCTAATTGATAGGGAAGCATATGAGGAGCATATCTAATTATATTAGTATCCATAATTGATTTCTTCCGTCTAATCCTAATTGATAGGGGAGATTCCGTCTAATCCTAATTGATAGGGGAGATGAGAGAATTAAGGATATCCACTAGAAAAACTAATACAAACCATAACGTGTACATAAAAATACAACATATCACTTACCTATTATTCAGATGTAGCTCGGTTTGTGTTATATATAATAACTTTTATTAAGGAAAAAAATGTTGAAAAAATTTTCAGTAAGTAAAAAGAAATAAAATCCTGGGATTGGTGGCTCAGTGACATACAAATTCTCTTAAACATCCAAAAGTTTCGTGTTTAAGTCCTAGAAAATAGAGACGAGCTCACCGGTATTGAAAATCGCCAAAAATTGGTATTGGTACCAAAAGTGTTCGGTATTGTACCGATACCGGTACGATACAATATCATTTGGAAATCAACTCAAAATACCGCTATCTGTACCTAGCTCGAAAAACACAAAAAAGTGGGAATCAAGTTGGTACCTAAAATACCTGGTACGAGTACAATACCATTTGTTCTACCGTTTATTCCTAGTTTTTTTTTAAAACGACTTTCTTATATTTAGGCTATCGCACTCTCCAAGCTTTTAAAGTCCGGTTGCCCCACTCTAACAAGACTATGTTGTCTTAAGCCCACGTTGACTTTCAGAGAGTTTGACTTGGGTATCCCGATAAACCATTTAGACGGAAATTTGTCTTTTAAATAAAATAAATAAAAAGGCATAAAATTATAATATTGGGATGGTTGTTCAACAAGAGACCCTACTAGGGGGCCACATAACAACATAAACCGGAACAAGTGCATTAACCTGCCTGCCACCTACTTTTATTTCATATATTAATTCTGTTATTTTGTAAAATAATTACATGAATAAGTCCTTACACACTCATATATTCTAGAAAATATAATTTTGGCTACACTATGCTAGACAATAACTATTCATATATTGGTTTTAAGTCTTATTTTTATTTCTTTTGATACACATCTTTGTAAATTTGTATATGTTATTAAAGTTGTATAATCTTATTGTAGTTTTACTTTTACATATAAATTACTCACACTTGTAGATCTTTTGCACTTGATTTATCTGAAAATCGTGTTTCACTTCTAGATACGACTTCCTAAATGGGATAAGACACAAAGAGAGTTTTCCAAGAACGAATTATGCGTGCCTGTTTTTGTGTTCGTTACAAATGATCCTTATTTTGAATTTTGGTGGTTATTGTTTCACATAAGTTATTTTGGGTCGAGTTTAAAATGAAAATGAGTTTCCTTTAAATCATGTAAATTATTCGAATTTACAAAATATATGTCTTTGGAACCTCCCATTGCTTGGGAATTGGGGGTTTCGGCCCAATGAACCAATGAGTTTCCTAAATACTTAAATCATAAGAGCAAGTGTTATGAGCATTAACGTGCGTACTCCCACATCACCATTCTTAGAGGCCAAACACCAATACGCATGAAGTAATGGGGGCGCCAAAGTAAAAGATGCACATTACCGTAAGCTAGTAACGAGAGGAAAGGCACATTGGTGGGATCAATTACAAATCCAACCAATTAAAAAATTAAAATACTCCACTCATATTTTTGTAAAAAAAAAATATTATTGTTTTTTATGTTAAACTATTACACCCATTTGAGAGCTTAGTTAGCTAATCCCCCATTGCACGTGTAGCACTGGCATGACAATAATTTTGGTTAACTAATGTCATTCATAACACTCGGTCTAACAAAAAATGTTGTAGTAATCGCTAGTCATTAGTAGGTCGGTGGAATATGAACAAACAATTAATCGTGAATTACAGGGGCGGATCTATAGCATAAATGGGTGGTTCCCCGTAACCACCCGAGTTTCGAAATAATAGTCTATTTATATATATATATAAAATATTATAGGAACCACCTTATAAATTAGAAAGGAACCATCAATCAAACATTTTAAATGCTAGTCCAGCCAGTTGGTTGTTGGGTTTGTCACCTGAAGGTCACAGGTTCGATTCTGGGTTTTCACATTAATTTTTGAACATTTTTTATTTACTAAGTTCTAGCTGCTGCACTTCCTATTTAAGGTTTTATTAGTAAAAAAATATAACACACAGCCCATATGGGTTTTATTGCTTATTCAAAAAAAAAAATTAGGGTTTTATTACTAACTGCTAACTGATGCACTGCTTGCTATCTCCCCTGACCCCTCGTCCACGTCGGTCGTTCAAAGGTTCTCCGACCACCGCTGCCGTTTTTTCGGCCGTGTATGTTTTTTGTCGGGGTAAGGTTGATTGTGTGAATATGGTTTCCGGCATGGTTGGTTTTAGGATTGTGTGAATATGGTTATAGGATGGTTGGTTTTAGGATTGTTGTAATCGTATTTTTGTTAAGTAATGAATTTTGCCCGAACAATCGAACCGACCCGAACCTCAAATCGACCCGGAATTTTTTATACCCGACTCTATGAAATTGAAGCAACTAAAAGTTGTGCACCACCTGAAAAAAATTTCTGGATCCGCCACTGGTGAATTATGTCCATTATAATACAAAAAAAATATTAAATTGTCCCAAAACTTATATTTTACTCCAGCTATTTAACTAGCATATATTAATTTTTTTTATTAGATCCAACTAATATATAATCAGGGTTCTAAAACCAGCAAAGTTGTTACTGTCATTGTGAGTACGGAAACTTAGTTTCTTAAACAGGAAAAAACAGCTAAAAGGCAATAATCACGAGACTGTTTATTAATTTTTTAATTGCAAATGGATTATTCTTTATTTTTATTTTACTTTTGAATAAAAAGTAACATATTAAATAAAATTGAGTTCATGCAACTTCTCTTTTTGTTGATAAAACAGATCATAGGGAATGAACACAATGGTCAAAAGGGTTGTTGGAATTTAAGGATTTTTGGTTGGGTAGATTCATTGTAGTCTTATCAACTTGGTATGAGTCTTGTAATTTTTTAATCTGTTAAATTATTATTATTATTATTAAAAAATCCTTAATTAATCAACCATTAGACATTATTATTATTTTTGAGTAAAAGGACTAGTACTATAAACTGTGGATGTTAATTATTTGTTTGGCATTACCACAAGTGGACATCATAAGTCATCATTAAATAACTTTTAAATATAAAATAATAGTTTTATTATGCTAGAGGGAGACTTTTTTATGTAATAAGCTAATTGACTTGTAGATTTTCGGATAGTGAAATTAGTGGATTTTAGAGATAAGCTCGGTACTGGTATAAAAAATAATGATCATGAAATCAACTAACGTACGAGTAATGAAAATGTTGATCCGTATTATAAACTAGTACCGGTACCCCCCATCACATTTGTTTAGTAGGTATTTAAGCGATGGAAAACAAATGAGTTTTTGATAATTCAAACTGATACATATAATATAACATGCTTGAAAGTAAGAATTATGTCTTTAATAATTCAGACTGATATCACTACATAAACCATCATTTTACTCATATTGAATTTTATTTATGTTCTTAAATGCTAAATGAAGTATCTCAAATGCTAAATAATACAAGATTTGTTTTAACATGGGTGTGTGTGGGACGGTTCGGTTTCTAACAGAAATCCCGACTGAAATTTTCGGTTATTGGTTTATAAAAAACCGATCGATTTCGTTTAATTATGTTTTAACCAAAATAATCAAACTTTTGCACTATATAATTTGGCTTGGGGCTGACTTAAACTTTTCAGGTAATGGGCCAAAACTCAAATTTGAAACAAGCAATGTCATTGATTTCTAAACGGTCTCTATCCATTTTGAGTGTTTTCGGCTCGTTCCCTACAAATATTTGAGGAAGATTTGTAAATTATGTGGTATGGTTATTAGTGGTTATGTGTAGAGGATAGAGAATATGTTATGTAGGAAAGTTAAAATTTGGGAAGAGATAAAATATCATGATAAAGGTATAGAGATATATTATTTAATTGAACAAAAAAGAAAAAAATATAGCGACAGAAATGGGCTAAGAATACTCTTACAAGGCTACGGGTTACTCTTATTTTTATATATTAACTAATTTGGTTTAAAAAAAACATCTCCAAATGCATTATGTTAAGTTGTTAATCTCACAAACAAAATATACATTCTGAATAGCTATATGTATAATCAGTTCAATTTGGTTCGGTTAATTCAGTTATGCCACACACTAAAACCAATCGGTTAACACAACCATCACTTAACTATTCGGTTTGGTTATTTCAATTTATGTTAAGTCGTTTAATTCATTTACGGTTCGATTAATTCAGTTATTTTCTCACCCCTATAGTCAATAAGTTCAAGAATTCTGAACAACAAAAAGAAAAAATTATAGAGGCGTTTTCGATACAATATTTATGCTAATACACATCATAATAATATCATATATTCAAACAAATTTTATCAACTTTTGATAAAAATAAGAGAATTTTACAAGATGTTGCCATTAAATGACTCATCTAGTCATATAATCCTTCCATCTCCCATATGTCAACTAGAAACTCAACCATTTCCTGTAAACCAAGTCGAACGGGTCGGGTCAAATAAACGGGCCAAAAGGGATACAAATCAAACGGGTCAAAAGTAACCCAAAATGTTTATTGTATTAACAATTTCATATTATTATTGTAGTAAAATAGTTTTTATACTCATATTTAGCGCATTATTAAGTTATAAAAAAATGGACAAAAATGTGTTGGTAAACCCAATCCGACCTGTTTAACCCATGACCCGTTTGCCATATGAGAATCCAGATACTCACGCTGAGAGGAATGGGCCGAGGAAAGCGTTTGTTGGTACCCAATAAGCTATCATATGTGGCATTCCAGCTTCAATAGCACAATAGTATCAACTATTAAGCACATATGAAAGGATAAATAATGTATAAAAAGGTAAATTACAATTTTCGTCCTTTCTGCTACAGAAAACTCCTTGTTATTACACTTTTTGTCATTTCGTCATTTCTACAAACAGACGCTAGATTTTCTGTCAGTAAAAAGGACGAAAAGTGTGACAACATATAAACTTCTTGGAGGTTTTTTTGTACTTACTGATCTGCAAGTTACTCCAAACATATCAGACGAAAACTGCAACTTACGCTAAAAAACATGAATATAAAAAACTGTTGTAACCTTAATACGGGGGTTCCTTAGCTTTTACTTTGTCGGGTTTTCCACTTTCAACCCATTCTAGTCTTGTTTGATTCCATAGAAGCAAACCTGTAAAAGATCCACTTTGACTTCTTAAGTCAAACATGCTCGTTTTGAATTTCCGATCGATGAATGATTAATGATATTCGTTAGATAATATAACTATCCGAATCATTTGTATGAAAGGTATTATATGTATAGAAAATCATTGTATATAGATAGCAACGAAATCATATTAATTTGCACTTAAAAGAGTACTTGGTTGACCTCAAAAGTCAAAGTGTACTCAACTTTTTTCAAAGACATATTTGTAGGGGGGCAATTAATATGAAAAAAAATAATAAAAAAAACTTTATTTTTTGGGTCAAAACGGATTGTGTTCGTGTCAACCCACGCATACACATGTCGACTTCAGGTTTATGAGTGCAAAACAAAAGTACTTCAGTTTCATGTTGTGTTCGGGTTCGTATAAAATTTTTGGGTGCATATCAATTTCAATCCACCAACCCGTTCCAACCCAAACCTGTTTTGACCCGTTTTTCAACCCGCCAATCAGTCTGTGATAATAAAAATTGTTTTTAAATCAATTAGAACAATAAAGATAAAAACTTTCCATGGTTAACAAATTCTTGCTGGATTCCGGTGTCAGCAGCTGCAGTTGGGTCCGATATAATAATAGATGACAAGCTTTTCTGAGACTGAAGTGTACCAAAATCAATATCATAAGTGCTTGTGCTCCAAAAACTATCCGAGAGACCGAATTTCTTCACGGTTTGACCGTGAATATTAAGAACCTCTAATGGCAAACAGCAACCAAAGCAACAACTGTTCTGTTACATATGACATGAAATTAATAATAAAAAGTCATATAAAGTTTGATACTATTAGTTCATCTATCATGTATCAATTTCCATGTATTGACTTCCAATGTTTGACCAACTAGTTTTGGTTTCATGACTTTAAAAACAATAACTTCAAAATTTTAAACTAATAAACCTCCCTAGCATTTAGTTAACGAGCCAGTCGCTCGTGGGCTACTTGAGATCATCTCGCTAAAAGCTCAAATTGATCCGAGCTTATATGAGCCCAATCCAGAGCTTCATTTATTGAGCTTGAGCTAGCTTCCGAGCCTAAAGGCCCTAAACGAACGCATATTTATACAATAACTATTGTATATACTAATAGAAATAACTAAATAAATTATAATTAAAATATAAATAAAAATATTTACAAATGTAAATAATTTATTTAATACATAATCAGAGCTCAAGCTTTATAAATAGAGCTCGAAACCATCCGAGCTCTTGTAAGTTAAACACACCAAGCTCGAAACCATCCAAGCTCTAAATTAATACAATAACTATTGTATAAACTTACGATAAAAGTAACTAAATAAATTATAATAAAAATATGAAATTTAAATAAGTTATTTAATACATACAAAGCCGAGCCCGCGCTATGCTCGGTCTTGAGAAATTACTCATGATCAGAGCTCAAGCTTTAGAAATAGAGCTTGAAACGAGCCGAGCTCTCGTAAGTTAAACGAGCCGAGCTTAAGCCTAGACGGGTTCTGTTTGTTTACACCCCTAACATAACCACTTTTGTGCCACTTGGCATAAAAATACTATCACTATTAACTGTTGTGATTTAATATCAAAATAAACAACTTTTAGTTAACATTTAACTGTAACAAAAGTGATTATTATTGAGATACTAATAATAGAAAGTACTTACCCCATGAAATCAAGAAAATGTTTAATCCAAGAAGTTGATGAAGTCCTGAGAATCATGTTTCAAATCAAAGATTATTACAAAAACAAATTATAACCCATGTATTGAATTTGAAACACAAACACACATAAACTTGTGGTGATTAATCAACAACAATATATTGGTGGATAGCGTTATCTCAATAATTATTATTATTATTATTATTGAATTCAATTATTGGCGGGGGTTGGTTATATGAATGGTAGCCGCATAAGCTTTGGGTTTGCCCCCAACTCATAAAATATAAAACAAGTGTATTTAGGTTTGTAAACGAACACGAACACGAACACGAACACGTGTTTCGTTCGTCATTTATATTCGTGAACGTTTGTTAATGTATTAATTTAATATAATTAAATTTTGTCTAAATAAGTTATTTGTGTTTTATATTTTTTCATTTGTGTTCATTTATGTTTGTTTATCTTTATTCATTTATGTTCGTGAACCGTTCGTTTATATTTTAAACAAACGAACACGAACATGTTCATTTGTTAAATAAACAAACATGGACACAAATATGCGTTCGATTAAGTGCTATTTTAAAATTAAATGAACGAACACAAACATGCCATTGGTCGTGTTCGTTTAGTTAATTTACAGGCCTAGGTGTATTACAATAATCGAAAACCAAAACGAGTACTGATACCGGTACTGATAATACGGATTTCTAAGTTGCTCGTTATTTGGATTGATTTGATTTGTTTTGTGTAAGTCGAATTTGTCACGGTGTCAGTATAAACTGTATAGTTTATAATACTAGAATATGTTTTGTTTTGTTTTGAATAACTCTGTCTTTTAATAAAAATTTATATCAAAGCATTGAAAAAAAAAATTATCGTGATTTTAGGAGTAAAATGCTTATCTCCTTGCATCTATGTTACATGTTGTTTCTACGTATGTTTTCTTTTCCATGCGTCTTTCACCACGTATAGTTTTATAGCTGCCTATATACACCCATACGCAAACACACACCTCATGTTTTTGTATATCTATATATTTTACGTGTTTTTAAGCCGATGATCTCTCTTAAAGTAATCTCTCTATCCTCAAAGATAAAGGTAAGAGTTGCCTTAGTGAAGGAGAAAGAATATGTTATGATAAAGGTATAAAAAGAATAGTATTTAACTGAAAATGAGAGATTGCTATTTTGTGAGATTTTACTGGGTTTAATTGTCGTTGTTGGAGTAAAATGTTTCACGGTGAATAATATCTAGAGTAAAATGTTCATACAATAAATTAAAGATGTTATTTTACTGGTTTGTGCGTATTTTGTAAAAATGCTACAAATGAAATCATCTATGGGGGGCCTACGAAGTGTAATGTTTGGGCAGTTCGGCCCATGGTAGTTATTGGGCTTGCTTATTTTTATTCTGTTATATTTTATTACTTTGTTTTTATTTTGATGTAAATAGTTAGCCTTTTTCTTACACTTCTGTTTTTAATTCATATGTTTATTATTGACTGGAGAGATGTTTATTTTTCACTGAATAGAATTTCCATCACAAATCAAATTTGCTAATAGTCATTGCTATACCTGTAGTTTTAATTTAGTATAATGAAAATAAGGGTATTTATAAAAAAACAACATTAATTAAAACAAGTAATACGTTTGAAGGTCAGTGAGGGAGAAGCTTGCCGACACTCCGATAGTCAAGTCAGTATTCGTATATATGATGTATCAAGAATAAACATGTACGAAAATACAACAGCGACTAGAAAGCGAACCTTCGTATTCTATTTTCTCCGGCTAATTTTTCCCAATTGTGCATTATAATTCAATAAATTATTTTTTCTACTCACCTTTCAGACAGATTCTTTCAAATTATAATTAGTAAATTTTTTTACATAATTATTTTTCAGATTTATTATTAAAAGAAATAATATATAGCTTAAACTTAAAAGGTGTGTGTATTATTATTTATTTGGACTTTGGTGCAATAGTACCATGAATAGGCCCACCGTTACATTGTCCCACGCTTGGATAGAGCCCGGGGCCCAACAGCGGATTATCGCAAGAGGTTTCAAAAACCGGTTTTGGACTATGAGCCCACCAACCCGGTTTTTAACCCGACCCAACCCTCCAGTTCGTAGTCTCGTTCTCTTAAACGGTTTGGACCCGAACCGATTTGAAAAAACAAGCAATAAGAAAACTATTCTTTTCCTTGTCTCAAAACCAGTTTCAACCCGATTTAAACCAGTTTGATCAAGCAAGCATTCTTGCCTCCAAACTAGTTTCCAACCAGATTCAGTTTATCATCATACCGGTTTTTAACCCAAACTGATTTGGATTTAAAACCGTTTTGTACATGTCTAAATGTCTGATTGCAACTACTACCGATCAAAATATAAAATATAATATTACACATAATTTGTTTTTGATGTATTATTTTCTTGAAGTCTTTAATTATGATTGTAAGGGACATGAATGACCCTTGCGTGTTCTTTAAAGTCGATGTTTTGTACCTGCGACGACATACATGATGACCAAGTGACCAACCACATGTCTTATGTAGTTATGTTTTTTTTATATGAATTTAGATTTTTAAGGATTAGTTGGCGAGTTAATGAACATTGTGCATGATTAATGTGAGTTTGGCCACTTTAAAATGACACGTGGCACTTCGTTAGCCAACTTTGTTTTCTCCTCTAATTTTATTTTTATTTCTAATAATATTTTATATAAAAGACAGATCATCGATATGTGTGTGTATGAGTTTATTCTGGATAATGGGTATATCTTTCTAGTAGATGACAAAATTCACTATATTTAATACGTGAGAAAATATTGAAAATTATTGATTTTAGATATATTTGCATGTGAGTAAACAACTAAATTGTGATCTGTATATGTGTGGCTTATACCTTAGTTTGTTTTCACTCATGTAACGACTTTATTCTTTTGAACGGCAAATTTTATTAAAAAAATAAAAAAATTGACGGGAAACTAGCAAAAACCCGAAGACAAACAACCAACGAAATAAAAACGAGACATATGTATAACACCACAAGTGTCCCACTTGCAATTCTTCTGTTTCTATTAATACGGGCAGATAGAATTAAAAGAAATAAACATGGTTTAACATTCAATTTTAGCGGTTTATCGAAGTTCTAGCTAGTAATCTTGCATTTCCTGTCAATTCAACCATTGTTACTCTAAAACATTTTAATCATAGACATTATTCCTCTCAAATTCTCTAAAACCATTTATTTACTAAATAATCATACAGAGTTATGAAAGAGAACTCTAATAGATGTTTGTTATAACCCGATTGTCACTACCCTAAGAAAAGCGACGGTGTACCTGCTTAGAGTATCCAACCCGGTAAGAGTACCCGATGTATGTCCCTCCTAGCCTTATGGGCTTATGGCAATAGATTATACAATATAGCTTGATTAAAAAAAGGGATATTGGTTTTTAATACTCCTAAATTTCTCTCGTTGGTAGATAACACTCCCAACTTTTGATTTGTCATCCATCACTCCCAACTTTCACCATATTTTCCTGTACCACTCCCCTTCTAAAGGAACACTAACCTCGTTAATGTTTTGGACTAAAAATGCCATTTAAAATAGTTGAGGGATGAAAAAGAAAATTAAATTGTTTAACATTTACCAAAATTTGCCACTATCCAACCCTAGATCAAGCATCACCACTCCATCCTCATCAACTACCATCACCACTACACCAAGGTTCCAACACCAACCCGTCTACCACATATGACATTCCTTATTTCCTTCAAAATGTTTGCACTCCATCTCAGATTAACAAGTAAATGGCATCAATTTAGGAATCATTAAGATTCAAATCAGAATAGGGAATTAACAAATTGCAGATCGACTTGTGAAATTGGGGTTCTTCATAGGGTTTTAACAAATTGCAGAGGATAGAGTTTTAGGTAGGGGTCGGGTAATAGACCGTTGTTAGTTGTCGAAGGTGTTCCGTATATTTCTAATATGTTCCATTGTCGTCCATTGAACTATCGGGTATGACGGCGACGAGGTGGTGGAACCCTGCTCGCCAACACCCTCTTTTTCGTCTGCATCCACCCCCGGTGTTGTACTTGTACAAATACCACTGTCCCTGTCTTGTCGTTGCATTGGAGGTTCATCGAAGAACAGGGATGCCGGACCAGATCGTCGCCGGAAAATATGGCAGACCATCTCTCTCTATGATTGACAATCTCTCTATCTGGTATCTTATATGGGTATGAGATATATGGGAATGGATCTTGCGAGAAGTGATATTGCAGCGAGAAGTGCGAGAAGTTTAGGTATAACTCCATTAATCCCTAATTTCACTCCATTTCATATGATGTTACATACATATATGTAGGTTGGTTGTATTTATGTCTTAATTACACATTCAAACCTACCTACAACATATAAATGTACCGAGCCACATTCAAACATATGTACCTACACACATACAAACATACGTACACATATACAAACATACGTACCTACAAACATACATATGCACCTACACATAAGAAAGGAAGTGAAATTATGGATTAATGGAGTTACACCTTCACTTCTCGCTGTAAAAAAACTTCTGAAATGATCCAATACCTGAGATATATGTGTTAAAAAATTAAATTTCTTTTTTACCCCCTCAACTAATTTGAATGACATTTTTAGTCCAAAATATTAACGAAGTTAGTGTTCCTTTAGACAGGGAGTGGTACAAGAAAATAGAGTGAAAGTTGAGAGTGGTATACAACAAATTGAAAATTGGGAGTGCTATTTACCAATAAAGAAAAATTAAAAGTATTAAAAACCAATATTCCTTGAAAAAAAAAAGATGAAAATGACTTTGTGAGCATCTTTTTTTATTATTGTTACTTCATGAAATTGTTTTCCCTGCTCCCTTGCTTTACTTGTTCAAATTTCCCAACTTGGAAGTTGAAAAGAACACCACATGTGGCGTTATCAATCATATAATTGGTGGCTTTTGTGAACTAGTATTCTATTTTATTTGGTATGAGTAGTTACGCTTTGTGTAGTGCAATTATGGAGCCCTTCTTGAGCTCCAACTGACATCCAGGTCTGCCCATACGGGCGTGAAGTTAAATCACTACGTGGCTGCCACGTAGTGATGCCATACCCTCCTATGCCAAGGCTTCAACGAGCGTGAAAAAGGAAAGAAAGGCAACATGTTAGGGGTGGGGTAACTTTAATTAACGGAAGTTAAAATCACTGCACCCCTGTTAAAAGATAGATCAGTTAAAGTCATATTACTTACGTGACACTTTAACTTACATCACTACACGTATTCTTATTTTTGTATGATAATTATTCACTTCTAGTCATAAACTAGCAACTAAAAAGTATTATAAATTTAATTTATTTATGTGAACAGTTAGAACTATGAGTTTGAATGTATATGGAAATAATATAAAAGGTAATAATATCACTTCAAATCATTAGACCATTTTTTTTAAATGAAAGGATGCAATTGCAAAATAAATTGTGAGAATTTCCTTGGAATGCATATGGAATAAAAGTGGTAATAAAACTTACAAATACTACCGTTTTTTAAGCCTAAAACAAGTATCTGAACATGAGTTTAGATCTTTATAACGTATGTTTTCTTAGATACCCGATACCTGATTGTGCCCTTCCCCCCTTACATAAGTTATCTTAGATATTTGGAGTGCTAGCCTACCACTTAATGTTTGGTGTTAAGAAAGTAACAAATGAGCTTTACTCTTTATATTGTGGACACCAACATTTTAGTTTTTTGATAAATCCCAAGATTTGGTTGGAGAAAGGGTGATAAGTCTCCTAAAGCTAATAAATCTATCATTGTTGTCAAATCCAAAATAGAATATGACTGTTTATTCTTTATTCTTGTGTTTAATTATTCCATTACACACATGACACAACCTATGGTACAAAGTGAGAGAATTTGTCTGGTTTTGATCATTGGATATATGAAAAGATACCTTGATGTAAGCTTCAAAACTGATTTTAGCACTTTGTTGAAAACTTCAATACCAACTCAAGTTTCTTTCATTCAAGTTTAAGCTCTTTTTTTGTCTTTAATTTTCATAAATTGGATGCTAGTTTAATTACGATTGAACAACAAATCGATACGGTCTAGGGTTACCAAACAACATATAGCTCAACATATCTTGGTGTGTTGTTATATGTTTCTTTCCTAATAGGTCGAACGGTTAGTAGTTCTATAAAAAATTAAAATTATGTAATGAACCTAACCGTAAACTGACGCTAGATTGAGAAGTAATTGTCCAACAACTCTTTATGCTTAAAGATAATGTTTTTTTATGCTTAAAGAATATCTATACATCATACTTTTTATTTATTTAAAGAATTAAAGCAAGATTAACAATAATAAAGATGATAATAATGATATTTTTTATTCTTAATACAAAGTTAGTATAGTATTCTATAGTAAAGTGCCTTTACTTTGTAAAAGTGGGGATGAGGTCATGTGGGAAAGCACTCTTAACCAACAGATTTTCATGTCATTTTCCAAACTTTTGCTTATCAAATCACATGGCCATTGATAAATAAATCTAAATTATTATTGTTTAATAGCATCAATAATTGTTAAGCTTTTTTTTTGGTTAACCATGTAAATTTCTTCGAAAATTTACTGAGTAGGATATAAACACTAGCAAGATTTAAACAAAAGACCTCTATTACAGAGAAACCGGATACTTGCCACTGCACCACCGTTGAAAGTTAATAATAATTGTAATTGTAATGCGGTTGTATTTGTGTGGGACATGGTTGTTTAGTACGACATTCATCATTCATGTAGTGATTTGTGATTTCTTTTAAAAAACTTTTTATAAAACCCAATGGTGATGGATTCAAGAATTGTTTTTATTTAAAAATTTATATCTTTAAACAAACTTTAAATGAATTATAAAAAACGCATAATTCATGTATAGTACAAAATAGATGCATGCATTATAGGTATAGACACTAAGAACAAGTAGGTTTAAATGTTGTGTATCATATTCTACAGGTCAAATAGTTCAACGACTATAATAACGATGTTTAAACGAGCTAGCTAATCGATATTGACATGCACTAAGTTCGTGTCGGATGCTCCCTACACCCTAGTGCTACAATACATCACAACCATCCCTCTTCCATATGTATATCTTTATGTTGTGTCGTTATCATTTTACTAATATTGATGATGATGTTTTAATCTAAGATTTTTTTTGAATTATTATTATTATTATCAAGAAATAACTTGAAAATTAAATACTTTTATTAGTCAAAAATATACATTTTAAATTTGATCCAAACTGCTAAAATGTTTTATTATATTTAGTAACATGTGTTGTTATAATGTTACTTGTAATCATTTGTTAATATAACTTATAGATATAACCACAAGATCTATGAATATAACTTTTAATCGGCTTATTTTTAGCATTTAAATAGAGATAGCAGCGCAACTTATTGTCCGTTTAACTTTTATTTCGATGTAAACACTATTCTTTAATTAATGAAAGTACCCTTTATCTGGGATTATAAGAACTCAATAAACTTAAGATAAAAAAGAACGTAATTACGTTGCATTCAAACTCTAATCCTGAAATGGTTACATATTCCATTCAGAACAAAAATTTGTTGATTTTTGCCTTTCCTTAAATATCATGTGTCCCCCCTATCTCAATCTCAATTTCACACCACTCATTGGTTAGTTAGTTAAGAACTTAAGAACCATGAGATGAGATACATTGACAATGATTGTATCTAGCCATTGGCCATCAAGTTATTGACAACACATAATGGTCACAATCATAGGCATTTATCCAACAAGATCAAACAAAGAGTTAGTAACATCATCATCTTTATGTTAACTTGCTTCCTCTTCCTATAATTTTAGCTTAAAACTTGAAAAATGATATATAAGAACCATCAACTACTAATTTTTTTTAGCCGAATATTCTCGTAAACTACTAGTTTCAGAAACCTGGAAGTTGAATATTCTCGTAAACTATTTTTAATAACATTTGTTGTGCCGAGTCCCATCACCTAGACAACTATTTTCTTAGTTGTTGAATCATATTCTTAGAAAATGACTAATATCTAAGATAATTGTGATATTTTTCTTCTTATAACGTGACTATCTCGTTTCCCTTACTCTATGTGACCATACACTAAAAGTTAATTTACTCAGTTATCAATATATCGTGTTGTACACGTATTAGTTATCAATATCTTTTCAACCGTGCTACGTTTGATAAATAAAGAAACTATTTAAAAACAATCGCATTGTGTTAAAACGAAGACTGTTGTAAAATGGTTATGCTAAACTTTAGTGAATGATAAAATTCTTTGAACAAACCAACAAAATGCACCATGACAAAAGAAAATCTTGTTAAAAGATTAACTTACACTTCTATCTTTGACCATGAATATTTGGAATTATGCACAATTTTTTCAATGACGTCATAATAACCCAATTAATAATTTTTATCAACATCATCATCAACTAATTTTAACCCATCAAATTCAACAGTAGTCACTTAACTTTAAGTAATTTTTACCTAAAAAAACAGTTACAAACTGACCCGTATGCCATATTAATGTGACTTCAAGTATTTATTTAATGGAATGTTACTCCTATTACATTTTACATACATAATTCCATTCATTTGCCCAGGTTTAAACGTCTGTGGTAACTCTCTAAAAAACAACTTTCTCTACCGAGTGACGACTTGACTTCAAGTTGACTTATGGTTTGAAATAATTAAGTCACCAATTTTTAGGAAAGTATTCCTTTTCATTTAAGTATGTGCAAGATTGTAGAACATACATAACACACTAGCAGTTGATAACTAGATACAAACAAACGGTTGTTGTAACCAAAAGAAAAAAGAATTAAACTTACACATCCATAAAAGATGTGGACTAAAACTAACAATTTACAAATTCAAAAAAAAAAAGAGTCTATAGTTAGCTCTTTGCTAGAGTTTTAAAGCTCGGACCGGACACGTTGATAAAGCAGCTGGTTTAATAACTAGTTCGTTTATGAAAACGTTGCTTTTAGCAGTATGTTGCTCGATGAACGCCACGATCTCTAAGGATGCCCGAGTAGAGAGCCATCCTATTTGCGGGAATACCCTTGTAATCCCTCACTAATTTCTTTTTACTCCCTTCATCTTTCGAAGTTGACGAAAATGACCTATTCTTACTTTGAAGCCTCCTCCTAAACTCTTCTCCATTACCACTTGGCTCCATCACATCTTCTGCAAAGTGTACTTTCTTGTTCTTTTTTTCTCTTTTCTTCCCCTCTAAAAAATAATAAAAAATAAAATTGTTTTAAATATATTTAAAACTATATAAGTATATATAATAATTAATCATATAACATACTTGTAGATTATGCATAAAAATCATCAAAATAGTAACCAGAAGTGCATTATACGGTTCTAAACATATTATTGACTCCGGTATAATATTATTCACACACACACAAAATATTTAGTCTTAGCAAAAAATGGTTTTATATACATGTTAAAGCTATAATATAACATGCTTTTAGATTATACATAAACAACCATTTAGAAAATAAAAAATATGGTAATTGGTAAAACAACATAAAATAAAAGATGATTAAAATAGTACATAACCGGTTACGTGACCATCAAAGCATTACATACAAGTGCATTATACGAGACCAAACATATTATTATTATTGATTATAATATGAACACTCCGGTATATTCACACATATATATAGAGAGAGAGAGAGGTCAGCCGGTGAATTTGACCAAACAAGTAAAAGAATTCAAAAATATATAGCGACGCAGCTTGTTGTTCGTTTGACGAACAGATATAATCTCTACTTTTTGAAAACTTATAATAGTAAAAGAATGAAATTAACCTGAATTAGAGATGCAAGGTCTTGGGTGGTGGTGGACGGTGGATGGTTGTTTCTGGAGGTGGAAGGCGGCAAGGAGAAGTACGGTGCCGGAGACGGCAGCCATGGCGGTGGCTAACACCATTCCATTTGAAGCCAAGATTGATGACATGATAATATGAATATATAATCACTTTTTACAAAATTTGGATGATTAAAGCAATGGGTGTATGACACAATATTCAAGATTTATTTATGGTAATAATAAGAGAAAGAGAAATAGATGAAGAAGAAGACAGGATCAAGATTCAAGAAACTTGTAGTACAAATATGTGTGTGTGTGTTTTTTTTTACCGTGTGTATGCATATAATATTGGAGGATGGGTAGTTTGAATGATATGGGAAATTTTATATTGATGGGTTGGTTGGTTGGTTCTTGAAATATATGAGGCTGGGGTGGGGGTAGGGTAGCGTAGGGTAGTGTGGGGTGGGGTGGAGTGGGGGTGGGTTGATGACTTCTTGTTGGACAAGTGAAGAAAAGTAATGAATGATTGGTCTAAAAATCTGAACCCTTTTAAAGAAAAGAGTTTCACATTCACACACTAAATAAATGGTAAGTTTTACACTTTTTATGTAGAGGTGGGTAAATAAACAGGTTAATTAAACTGATTTGAGAACTTGAAACGGGTAGAAATTGATTATGTAGAAATTGGTTTGGAATCGATTGAAACTTTAGGTTTAATACTGGTTTGTACTTCTCACTATCGAAACCGGTTTCAAACCAGTTAACCGAACCAAAACCGGTCAAAAATGGACAAAAACTGATCGTAACCCGAATCGAAAACACGATCGTTACCAGTCGATAAACCGGATTTAACCTGAACCGAAACCGGTCGTAAACTGGTTTTGACTTTTGTTTACAAAATCGAACCTGTTTCACCCCAAACCGATTTAGGGTTTGAAACCGGTTTGTGCACCTCTACATTGATGAATTGAATTTATATTTTGGTTTTAAACCAATTAATTAGAAAGTAAAGTTGTTGAAATGCATAATTAATGGTTAAACATTGTATAAGACTGAGTTACAAATATTGATGACATTAATTAACTATCGTGATGTCCCGGTATTAGTAGAAGTAGTTTAAGTCACGCAAAAAGAACTTTTGTTATTGCGTAAGCTTGACGACTTATTTAATTTTGTTAGTTGGACAGTCTTGTGTAAAACGTGTCCCTTTGTGAACCACCGACTATACTTTCCATACGTCAATGATAGTTATCAAGTAAGTTTGTGAAGATTATTAATATTATTTTTAGCGGTTGAGACTTTTATATAATATTAAAAACTAGCAAGATATTGTATTTCTTTTAAAAAACATTATGATCTCAAAATTTTATAAGTTGGTTAGATAGACATTTGGAATATTAAAACTTACCGAGACATGTAAATAAGAATTATTCATCTACTAATACTATCTACTAGTCCATTTACACTTAACACACACATTTCTACTTGATTTGCGTGTGTATATTTATAAAAAACTCTACAAAACTTGATCATAATACTTTATGCTCGTATGATTAATGGTTTAATTAGCCTTGTTCAAGACGACTTACAAATATTAATTATATTAAATGTCGTAATATCACGTAATATCGTCATAAAAGTTCAGCTTACATTAAATGAATTATCTTGTTGCGTAAACTTGATATCTTAATTTAATTTTGTTAGCTAACAATATTGTGCAATCGTGTCACTTTGTGAACCATCGACTGTTCTTTTAATACGTCAATGATAGTTATCAAATATATTTGTCAATATTATTATTTTTGGTGGTGAAAGCTTTTATAAAATATTAATAACTAGCAATGTGCTGCATTTTTATGTGAACCATACTGATATATAAATTTTATGAGTTCGATGGATAGACATTTAAATATTAAAACTCATTATAGTGACAAGTGAATAAAACTTATTTTTATGTGAACCATACTGGTATAGAAATTTTATGTGTTAAGTGCACTTAACACACATGATAAAACACTTCTTATTTCATTTTATGTATATATTTATTCAATCCAAAAAGCTTGTTGACAATGCTTTATGCTCGCATGATTAATGGTTAAGCCTTGTACAAGATGACTTACAAATACTAATTACATTAGTTGTGATATCACAAATATCGTCAGAAATAGTTAAACTCGCGTGAAATGAACTTTCCACTTGCGTAAAGTACTTGACGTCTTAATTTAATTGTGTTAGCTAACAATATTGTGTAAATCGTGTCTCTCTGTGAACCGCCGACTGCTCTTTTAATACGTCAATGATAGTTATCAAGTATATTTGTCAAGATTATTAAATTTTTATAACGATAAAGACTTACATATGTTCGAGTAGATGTTAACTCATCCGATTTATGTCCCCTCATTGATTCTCCAACCGAGAGTTGCTTCATTCATGTTTCTCTTAAACTGAAGATATCACCGATATACCAAACGTTTCATTAAGGTATGCTCAATGAAACAACCTTCCTAAACACATGGAGATATTACAAGTAACGACAATGACAATTTACCTCATGCGTATAATAATATACATAAAAATACATGTTAGAATGTACTCACTTATTATTATTACTAAAGTCCTATCAACACATTATGTGATTCAATGGTGATTGTTTTTTTTTTTTTTGAAAGATGATAGAAAGTGGAAGACACACATCACATGCCTAGAAATTTCCATCGTATTCTTACAACTTTAAATTATTTAATTATTACTATATGTTACCATGTTAGTTTCACATTCAGGCTCGTAGGAAAGTACCAACCAGTCAATAAAAAGAATGAGTCAACTTTAAATATAATGTCTATTTCTAGATCAATTTGGATAAATTATTATGTTATCAACTTTTAAAGAGATAGACAACTATTGTGCTTTTAAGTCTACTAGGATACAATAATAATTGATTTATTTGGTGAATTCACTATCTGAAAGGTCCGAATATCTGAAGTTCGGATATCCGACTTCAGATATCCAGTTTTGAACACCCCTACCTGAAGTTAGTAAGGACTAAGGGACCTCACTTACTCAATAATACTTTACTCTCACGTACTTTATTCTCTCAATTGCTAGAGTCTGTGTGAGTTCTCAACAGAAAGTTAACTTTGAGGAAAGGATGTTGGTATTATATCATGAGACGGGATTATATAACGATACCTCATATCAATTGCTACACCGTGTATCATATTTGCAGATATTGGATATATTCGTTTATGGTCTTTTATGGGTAAAAATCATATGCTAATTAGTCATTATTGTTAAACTCCATCTTAAAATCACCAAAAAAAATCGACTTAAAAGTATAAATTATCCATCTACACTAATAACAACTTCAAACATACAACATACTATTTATTGTATCTTTTAGGAGATGATATTATAATAATATATTCGGTTTAGGATTATGGTTTATGTAATAAAAGAGTTCTCAGTCATCATCTAATATTGTACATGTAAAAATCTATAAAACTAATTTGATAGCCGTCTTTTATTCAAATAAAGTCCCATTACCAGTCTTAAAATTCAAATTTCAGAATTTCGAAGAGTCTAATTTAAAAATTCAAACATATTTCATATGTTGAATACCAGCTTTAAGGTCAAGATGACCAAAATCAACATGACTTTAAAATCTTACATGATATTTGATATGTTCACATTGCTTTTAATATTTTATTATCATTAGACCAAACTTTATATTGACTGTCAAATTAGAAGAATATTTGTTTTGGTCAACCAAAGAAATATAAAAAACAATAAAGTTGATTGACTGGGCTTGGAAAGTGTAGCCTGGTTTTTTGTAAGAAATTGTGGCCCATATTTTATATTGCACGCATTCTTCTTTTAAATGGGTTGTGGGCCTGTGATCATTCGTTGATTAACCCAATATTGAGAGCAGTTTAGACTTTAGATATTATGAAAAAAAAATGTAAATTTGTTTCATGGTATAATTTACATTTTTAATTCTATTTTTAAACTCGCGAACGTATATTCGTATAACTAGTTGTTTGTGTGATCCCGATTTTAAAATCATGTCTTGTACATGGCACGATGCTCGCCAGTTATGTATTGCGTAATTCTCGATGGAGTATTATCTATGTCAGTTAGTTTGCTAAAAGTTACCCGTTGGGATCCTAAATAAACTTCTTAATACTTTAAATTTTATATAATTTGATTACCTAATTTAATTAAAATAATAAATACTACAAAAATAGTGAATTGATAGTTTATTCTATTACCAGTGATAATTGTGGTTTCGGTAATTGGGGATCTATGTTTTGGGTAATTGTGTCAAATATCATTTAATACCATAAACGTCTTTACTTGCAAACTTTTGTTAAAACTAGTCACATATTCGAATACCTTTTAGGTCTGCTACCGGGGGGCTTGAGTTTGTTTGTCATCCTTAGATATATCTATACAAACAAAGGATCATAAGTTAGTTTTAGGATGTGGGTTTAAACTTTAACAAGACAAACTTACCACTACAACTGATTTTTGTTCACTTAGAAAATTCGATTTTTAAAAAATTAATGACAAGTCAAACCAAAGTTCAATTAGGTTATGAGATGGTTTAAACGATTTAATTTTTTATGTTGCGAACTGAAATTCAACCAAACTCGCTAACTTGTATCAAATTCAACCTATCCATCCCAATAAACACCATTGTATCAAATTAAACTTCATATTTGTAAACCTCGTGTACTTGAGCAATGTCTAAATACATTATTAACATTTATATATTGTAGCGATATATTATTGATGAATTTGGTATCATCAAGACATTTTGTTTTTAAACGGATTTACTACAGACTAAACTGGAATCATAATCCATTCGAGATAATTTAGGAGTTGTTGAGTATGCACGTATTCAAGACTATGGTGATTTAGGACAGCAAAGAACCCGATGGTGCAAGGGTGTGAAACCCCTTATTTGACCAGTGGGTTTCATGAACGCATCGCATCTGTGGCATAGTCTGAGGTAACACCCTAATGGGGTCAATAGACAAATCGACAATGCCCTAGTGGTAACTTATCCTAAGTGTGTTTTTTTGTAATGATAAATCCTAGATAAAAAAAAAATATAATTCGTTATATAATTTGTACTGATAATGGGAAGTTGTATGAAAATTGATTGTTAGTATATGGTAGGAACAAAATTGTCAATGGTAACCGTTTGTCAGTAATAACCGTCATCAATAGTAAGTGTGATCAACAACTTAGTCTATTAGTTTCAATTATGCAATCAACAACATTTGAGAGTAGCAGCAATTGCTGCTACCCTTATTTGCATCAACAACAATTTGAGCGATCATTAATAACTCAATTATTGTCGAAGGAGATTATTCTGATAATTTTAATACCAATGTAACTAAATGTTTTGCCAACGGTTTTTACTTGCCATGTCGCAAAATACATACCCTATCACGGAGATTTTAATTATCTTAACAAAACATAAAAATATTATTAACCAATTGTAGAACACATGTATTTGTTCACTTTCTTAACTAGTTGTCATCAAGTGCGGTTTTTGTTAAAAAAAACAAGTTGATTTAAACCGAATTAAAATCGACAAACACGTGTCATCTCTGAATACTTGTTTCCTTGTGTGGTTGATAAGTCAGTTCAGAATGACAGAATGACGTAAAATTATTATAGTCGTTAGATTGTACATTTTCCTCATAACACGTGTGGTAAAAGTGGTGGTCGATGTTAGTGATATCGATGGCATTGATCATTTCGAATGTGACAATGTTGTTTGATATGTCGTCAAGTCCAAAGTCCCAACAGTTGCATAATATGATAATATAAGTCATATTTTATTAAAGAAAAAACAAAAACACAATAATTTATCCTATACTTGTTATGCATTATAAAAAAACAATAAGTGAGAGTTTGTCTTGGACAACGTGATTTTTAAGCCAATTGGAGAGTGGAGGCTTTCTTGTAGAAGTGTGTAATATGGGCTGCCAGCGTTATATGAACAAGTGTCCACTAAATAAATTAATAAAACATAAACAATGATTTGTTTTTTTATTATTATTCTATATCACACAATATTAATATTATATCTCCTTTTAACGAAAATATCTATATCAATCATTTTCACTTTGTAACATTTGAACAACTATTAACTTAATAGAAAATTATAAAAAATTAATCTAACTTCGATATCATACCTAACTAATACAAGAATATTGCCAAAATGTTTACCACACATACTTTGTAAAATGTTTTCTTCTTATTCACTAATCACTATATCATGAAAATAACACATGATATTAATCTTGTGATACCTAAAGACTGGGTGACGTTCTCATACGGTACCGAATTGTCACGTCACTATGAGCTCAACCATCCCGCTTAATTCCCATCATTTTTTTCACTTATTTTTTTTCTTAACAAGATCTATATAAAATTAGAAAACGGACCAGAAAACAACTGAAACATCCATCATACAATGGTTACAAAATTACATCACTAACATTAAAATCACACCATCTCCCGCTATTCAATTTTTAAACTTGGATATACTCTTAATCCACAAGAACAATAGCTCTTTAACGTCCTCCACCGATTTAGGGATAGGAATATGACACCGCTAAACTCTTTCTCATTTCTTAATTTCCAAATCTACCATAAAGTAGTCATCAAAACCGCTTCAGTTATTTTTTTCCCACCCCTTGTTACCATTTTGACCAGTGCTAAATACCATTTCATTAAAACAATCGGATAATGGACCAGGAGTTTAAAGTGTTAACCACACAAGCACCTGCCAGCAAATCGACCTAGCCACCGAACAAGAAGCTGTCAAAATACGCTTGGTAGTTTCCTCCAAAGCGTCGCACCTGCAACACAACTGATTAACAATATGAACAAAACACTCGATTAACTAGAGTCGCCTTCGAAGGCATTATATATTTCACCAATTGTAGTTGGCAAACTTATATGATTCATAATTTTTATAGTGTTACATCACTCCCTAGTCCTCACTTGTTTTCCCATTTTTAATATCCACTTGGCACTTTAAAAAAACAGGTTCATCTACATGATCATATTTCATTTCATTTCATTTAGTATTTTCCTTATAATGGGTTTGATAATTTATGATAATTGATATACATATTATATATATATATATATATATCATACCCCACATGTCACAAGGTCCAAACAAACCTGCTTCTAGTGTCACTAGTTTCCGAAACACAAAGCTTTATTATTATTTTCTTCAATCAATGTGAAACATGCATCTTGAGTATTTCTCACCTAATCTCCTATTGCTTAATTTGTTGATTGCTATTATTTCTTTCTTAGGTGGCTTAATTCAACTTGTCATTTTTATAAAAGTATCTTTCCCACTCTCTCTATACATATATAAATACATACACGTACACACAACTCTCTCTCTCTCTCTCTCTCTCTCTCTCTCCTACATACACATATAGGAACAACCTTGTTTCTATATAATTGGAGATATCAAGATTAGTTGTTTGAAGGTTGGAGATATCTATGGCTCAAATATTGCTACATGGAACACTTCATGCCACTATCTTTGAAGTAGACAAACTCAAGTCCAATTTCCTCCACAAGGTTACTTACTTTCTCTCACTCTCTAAGTTTCATGCTATATTTCATTAATTTCCCATCATTCATAATTTCCGATCATTTGTGGCTCTGATACCATGTAAGATTACGATAACTGATTGTCTTCCATACAATAGAGGGTTACACTATATAGAGATAAACTGGGTCGTGGGGCTTGATATTAAAACCCTAAATACTATATGTTCCAATACGATCGTTTGCTCGAATATTGCTGATGCCTTTATTATATCTATATTCATACTATGCATATGCACATGAAAAGGTAAAGGTAAAGTTATTGTAATCTCTAGAATATGTTGATGGTCAAGGAATATAAAGTGTATTTGAAAATAGTTAACTTGGGGAAAATTGGTTTTTGGATATTCAGTTAATTAAAGATTCACTAGGAGAAAAAGATACATATATATTATCAATAATTAGTTCTACTAGGGCTAGAGTATATTTATAGTGGAGTTAGAGTCGTGCTAGTGCTTAAAAATTAGAAGTCAACTTGGCTCTAAATTGTTTATTGAGTTGATTCGGTTTGAGTTTAAAACCGATCCAAACCACCCTGGTTTTACATACGGTGATAGAAACATCATGTTAGACAGAGACCGATCTGTTTAGCTAAACATATTCACTTGTTAAATATTAGAAATTAACTTAAACTTCTCTAAACCAAACTTTGATTAACATTTTTAATATGTCTTTAAAAGAAATGAATTATTTGTTTTTCATGGTTTCATCAATAAGAGCACATGGACAAAGTTTGATTTCAATTGGCCGCCTTGTACCTACTCGTTTTACAATCACCCACCTACCCCAATAAACAAACACTTAAGAGTTTGGTATAGCTTTTAATTATTTAATAAAGATTAAATACTTTATTGATCATGTTTGTTTTACTTTGTATAGATTGTAGATGGACTGCTAAAGAAAAATGGTGCAAGCCTTTATGCAACCATAGACTTGGAAAAGGCTCGGGTGGGTCGAACCCGCATGCTAGAACATGACTCAAACCCACGATGGTACGAGTCATTTCATATCTATTGCGCCCACATGGCATCCAAAGTCATCTTCACAGTCAAAGAAGATGAAGCAGTAGGCGCGACTGTAATTGGTCGCGCCCATATCCCTGTTATTAGACTTTTGTCCCAAGAAGTAATTGATGAATGGCTAGAAGTACTTGATGACCGTGGCAAACCAATACACGCTCATTCTAAGATCCACGTTAGAGTACAATTTTTTGAAGTCACACGAGAATGCCAGTGGTCTAGAGGGATACAAAGCGTAAAATTCCCAGGGGTATCTTTCACATTTTTCCCTCAAAGAAATGGGTGTAAGGTTACACTTTATCAAGATGCGCATTTACCTGATAATTTTACACCGAAAATACCCTTAAGCGGTGGAAAATTGTATGAACCTCATAGATGTTGGGAGGATATATTTGATGCCATTTCAAACGCGAAACATTTAATTTACATAGCAGGGTGGTCAGTTTATACTGAAATCACTTTGATACGTGATTTGAGAAGGCCGAAGCCCGGTGGGGATATGACTCTTGGTGAATTACTTAAGAAAAAGGCTAGTGATGGAGTTCGCGTGTTAATGCTCGTTTGGGATGACCGAACTTCGGGTGATTTGTTTAAAAACGGGTTCATGGCAACCCATGATGAGGACACAGGAAGCTACTTCCGTGACTCAGAAGTTAACTGCGTCCTGTGTCCTCGTAACCCTGATGATGGACGCAGTTTGGTCCAAAACATCCAAATTTCCGTTATGTTAACTCACCACCAAAAAATTGTGGTGGTCGATAGCGCGCTACCCAACGGCAACCCCGAGAAACGAAGAATAGTGAGTTTCATTGGCGGTATCGATCTTTGCAACGGACGATACGACACCCATTCCACTCCGTTTTTCGAACCCTAGATTCCGTCCACCACGACGACTTCCATCAACCAAACTTCCCAAACTCTTCGGTCAACAAAGGTGGGCCCCGCGAGCCATGGCACGACATCCATTGCAAACTCGAGGGGCCCATCGCGTGGGACGTGTTATTCAACTTTGAGCAACGGTGGCTAAAACAAGGCGGGAAAGATTTACTTAATGACGTTCGTGACCTTGACCACATCATCATTCCACCATCCGCGGTCATGCATCCACATGACCAAGAATCGTGGAATGTACAATTATTTCGCTCAATCGACGGTGGGGCCGCTTTTGGGTTTCCGGACAAACCTGAAGACGCGGCCCGCGCTGGTCTGATTAGCGGAAGACAATATTATCGACCGAAGCATCCAGGACGGGTACATTAACGCAATCCGTCGAGCTAAAAAATTTATCTACATCGAAAACCAATACTTTCTAGGAAGCTCATTCGAGTGGAACTCGAACGACATTAAAGACGAAGACATTAACGCATTACATCTAATACCAAAAGAACTATCATTAAAGATTGTTAGCAAGATTGAAGCCGGAGAAGATTTCCGGGTGTACATAGTGCTACCAATGTGGCCCGAAGGCGAGCCGGAGAGTGCTTCGGTGCAAGCAATATTGGATTGGCAAAGGAGGACCATGCAAATAATGTACACTGATATTGTTCATGCATTGAAAGTGAAGCGTATTGTGGCGAACCCTAAGGATTATTTAACGTTCTTTTGTCTAGGTAACCGGGAAGTTAAGCGGCCCGACGAGTATATTCCGGCGTCTCCGCCGGATGTTGGTAGTAATTACAGTAAAGCTCAAGAATCACGAAGGTTTATGATATATGTTCATGCCAAAATGATGATAGGTAAGGTTCATTACTCTCTTGAAACTGATATAAAACATAATTCAAATATTAAATACTACTCAAATCTTGGATTCGAACATTACACGAAAATAAACAGGTTTTGCGTTGGCGTATCTTGCATGTTTAATTAGCCAAGGTAGACGTGTCAACCTGTTAACCTATTTAATTAAAGAGGTTGAGCAACTAGCAGGTTTAACCCATTTTTACAACCTTTAAACTTGATTTGCGTGTTTACATCTTGATTATTATTCGTCAACCCATTGGCCTATATACACCAATTTAAGTGTGTGTGTGGGGAGGGGGGGTAGGTTGATATTTTTTACACGAATAAAAATGTGAGTCATGTTTGAGTTGATCAATTCAAGCTGTTAACCACCGACCCACCAACCCGACACCCCACTAACACCTCTAAATTAGGTTGTTTATTAGATAAGTTGTTAAATATTTATCAAACTATACTTATTTAATTGAAATTTTATAGAAGTTATTTGTCACACATTACTTGAAATAGTAATCCAAAATGTGTGAATATTTTCTAGTGGATGATGAGTACATGATCGTCGGATCCGCAAACATCAACCAAAGATCGATGGATGGAGCACGAGACTCTGAGATAGCGATGGGGGCTTTCCAACCGTGTCATCTATCCAAAAGACAACCGGCAAGGGGTCAGATCTACGGTTTCAGAATGTCGTTGTGGTATGAACATTTGGGGCTCCTTGACGATTGTTTAACGTGTCCAGAGAAATTAGAATGTATCAGAAAGGTAAATCAGATATCGACAAAATATTGGGATCTTTATTGTTCGGAGACGTTGGACCATGATTTACCCGGACACCTACTTAGCTATCCCATTGGAGTTACCGAAGAGGGAGAGGTTACCGAGTTACCAGGGTGCGAGTACTTCCCTGACACAAAGGCTCGGGTTCTTGGAGCCTTGGCGGGTTACATGCCTCCTATTCTAACCACTTGAAACCAAGATAAAATACCCTTTCTTAGAGCATCACATATATATAAGTATTGTGATGAGGTTTATAAGGTGTTTTATTATCGTATTGTATTAATAATGAGTTTTTCTTAAAGTGATGAGTGTTGATTAATTGGTGTTAATAGTTTAGATGTTTTATTTGGAGTTTACTACTTTGAAAAGTATTGGTTTGTTTTTAAATTTTTATCAAATAATTTAACGCAAATTTGCTCAAATTAGTAACCATCCAAAAATTTGTTAGAATGTCATCCGAGATCAAAGCGTAAATGCATAATTCACTCTAGGTGTTATGTGTTCAGTATGTATGTTCTTTGTGTTATTTTATCGGGTTTATTGAGTCTGGTTCTTTTTAAAGATGGAAATATAACCCGAAAATTGAACCATTCTATATTCGGATTATATGGTTCTAGGTTAATTGAGTCGGTTCAATCAGGCCGGCTTAATTCGGGTTTCGGGCTGTTAAAAGGTTTTTTTTGTTGGGTTATGAAGTTTTTTTTTGGTGAACAAACATTAAAAAATCTAGTAATAATAAAGACACATATATTTATCGATTTCTTGAATTATGTTCTAATCTTCGTCAGTCACAAGTTGCATGTTTGAATTGTGTTTTAATCTTCATCAGTCACGAAGCCAGTCTTGAGGGCAGATTAAACTCTCAACAATCATAGAAGTCAAAGCACTCCTATGCAGGTCCAAAACCCTCCAACCATTTAAATTACCAAACTCAACTTTTATTAAAAAGAATAATAGCCATGTTGTAAGTTAAACCGTTACGCGTTTTTTTATGAAACGGTTAGTGAGAGTCTTCGCACATACATGACAACAAATGAACGTTTTTCACTTTTTAGTTAAACCACTATGCATAGTCTATTTTTTTTTTTTTTTTGTAAGTGTTCTATGTGTGACTTGACATATTTAATGTTTGTAAGTGTTCTATGTGTGACTTGACATTTTTGTAAGCAACGTTATTGCTTATGTTATTGTTCTATAAATTTATACATTCACACATATATAATGGCTAAAATAAACCTCATAACGTCAATTCTATTATCATGTTTTTCTATCTCAAATCTCACATATAACTTGTTTAGATTATATGAAAATGTGCAAAATGTTATAGTTAGAGAAGTTAAGTAACGTGTAAGTAATTTCGTTATGTATATTTTACTTCAAACATAAAAAAATATGTCAACTTTTAAAAAATTTATTTTCTAACAAATTATAAACATGTAATAATATAATAATAATAATAATAATAATAATAATAATAATAATTACCGGCCATACATATTTCTACGTTAAGATACTTTTTAAGTAATTCCAAATATTAAAACGCATCACAAGATATTTATATATATGTCTCTCTCACTCATACAGTAATATATTTTTTTTTCACGTGTATTAATGTATTATATCTTTAATAATGTTTTTGACCGGCATTGGTGTATTATATTAATTAAAAACGGTCACAAGATTGAACCAAAAGCCTCATTGATCAAAATGAAAATTCAAAATTCATAAGCAAAAAACACACATTTAAACATTTTTGTTTTATATAAACATGATACATTCATTTCATAACCACCAAGTATATGAAGAATTGTGATAATTGTATAATCAACTTGTACAACTTGATTTAAGTGTTATACAGAGAGAGTGGTCATATAATGTTCAATTTCACTATCTCATTAAATCATTAATACGTAATGAATGCGTAATGTGTAAGTGTATTATGCGGTTCTCGTAGCTTTTAATATAAAATTGGTTATTAAAATAAAGCTTATGTATTTTGTTACTTATACTTCTATTTCTCTCCCAATAGATTTCTTTCTTTGTTATATTCTTTAAACCATTATTTATCAATGTGTTGTGTTTATCGATGGCCCATGTCACATGATTTTCACAAAAAATTGTAGTTACAACATGTTTAGCATAACAAGCATTAACTAATTGCAACATATAAATTTATAAATTATGATTTATAAAGCTAAATTCGTTAAGAGGTAGAACTAGAAAGAGCAAATAAAATTGTTTTGAAAAGTCTTAAAATATAAGCGATTTACCATTTACCCACAAATTCGAATACTATGTGCAATGTAGTGAGCTTTTTTAACGGGCTGGCTCGTCGTATGAGTATGAGAGTTGTCTATCATCCAACACACACATAACTATAACACGTGATAAGTTTTCACTAAATTGACTGAAAATCTAAAAGTCAACAATTATTTTCTTACAATTTTGACTTAACGTGACTATTTTCTCAAGGCACAAGGGGCATAGCCCGCTCAACCCAAGCTGGACAATCATTTAAAATAAGCCACCTCATTGTTACTGATTGAAACTGATTCATTGGTGACGGTATACTCTCTATACCTGAATCACTTTTCTTTAACAAACCCAACCAATCATTGGTTCCCTCGCACTCACAAATACACAATCATTTGGCAAAGTTAATTGATTCAGGTTCAAGAAACCGAATCTACAAGTGAAGCACTTGCGACGATGTTGCCAATGAAACCGTGGAACCCTACCCTTCTTGGAAGAGGTGCCCCGAATACCCTTAATTTCCTTTAAACAAGTAAAGTACATGAGCCTTTTTCATAAAAACAAATGTTTCAAATACAAATGTGAAAATGACATGAAAAAAACCATTTCAATAATAACATGTTGCCATGAGCTAAGATTATCATTTTTTTATACCAAAGTGTCAAATGGGACACTAATAAAATAATGTTATAAAAAATAAAAAGCAAAATATATAGTATAATAACAATAAAGTAAATATGAAAATGACATAAACTATAAAAAAATAAGAGAAGATATAAAGTAAATAGATTTTAATATTAAGAATGAAGGGGAGATGATCAAGTGGGTGGGACAAAAGAACCAAACCTTAGAATATGCCTTTATCCCCCTTTTTCTTTGGATGCTAAAACTTTGAATATTAAAGGGATCTTTCATAATATGCTTTTCTATCACATCTAATCTAACCATCACCCTTTACATATATTATTTGCTAAATAATATGTTATATTATATTATACACTTATGCAATATAATCTTACGTACAACATTATATTATGCATCCATATAATATAGGGTATATAATCTACGACATAGCATAATATTATACATATTACAAAGTTACAATAAAGTTATTTTATAAGTCAATTGTCTAAATAATCATAATCTCACCACTAGTTCTTCTTCTTGGTGGCTTTTTTAGGACATCGCGGTGCGATTAGTTTTAGAGGTTCAAAGTTCAAATCCTGAAAATTGTATGTATAACTGGAAAATAGAACTAGGCTAAAATCATGAGTCGTTAAAACGTTCTTCTTGTTATATGTGTTTTTTTAGTTTTATTCATCGGTGCCTGTCTTGCGAAATAATGTTAAGTAAAACACACTACACTATATTGATGTGTTAGCAAACTATTTAAACCGTTTAAACGTCTTAAACAATTTTAGATTTAAGGTCAGTCATGCTACAATCAGATTTTCACGATTTGACATTTTACTGGTATGCCGATGCCGATGCCGATGATCGAATCATAACTGACAAAATATTATATATACCGATTCTCTCTGTTTGGCATTTTTTGGTACCAATTCCGTTGAAAATATCTAAAGATACCAAAACTGATACCAAAATACCAAACCATGAAAAATGAATATCATTACCAATTGTGTTTGGTAGGTAATATTTTTGTACAATTCCGGGACCTGATATATGTACGTAAACAGACACATTACCAAACATTTATAAACAAAATTGAACGAACATGGCCTCTTTACGTATTCGTTCATTTAATTAAATGTAAGCATAGAGATGTGATCTTCATACACCAACCCCCATAGTGACTATGCAAATGTAGGGAGACACAAAAAAGTTTTTTTTAGCGTAAATGGCTCGTATAGACCTATACGAGTCGTCTAGGTCTTCAACAACTCAGGTCAAATACGACTCGTACACCCCTATATGTGCTGTATAGGCGAAAAGTGGTTATGATGTTCAAAACGCTCACGGCTCGAAGCTCGGGCTCGCTCGATAAAAACTCAAATAAAACTAGCTAAAAAAAACTTGATTTGAAACAACCTGGGCCGAGTTAACTCATTTTTGTAACCCAGCCAAACCTATCCCAAGCTCGATCTCAGGCTTGTTTAACTTCAAAATCAACTTAGAGCTTAGCTGAGTTGCTTCGTTTAATTTCAAGCTCGAGCTCAAACCCACCCTGACTCGACTCATGAACATCCCTTTATTAAGCTATATAAACAAATTTTCCGCTAAATAGTTAGCTAAATGTTTGAATCCCTACAAACATAAAACCAGGCTTAAATTTAAAATGTTTAATTAATTTATTTATTAAAAGTTTAAAACCAAACCACCACCGGTCCACCACTGTTATTATCTCACTCTCCCATGCAGAACCCCAAATATTCTAAGATACCCGAAATCTGATTAACCTAACTTGAAATTCAAAACCTGAACCCAAATCTCAAACCCGAAAAACCGTGAGAGATTTGGATTAGATTTCTTTTAAAATTATAACATTAAAACCTAACCCAAAAAACAAAACACCCGTATAAAAGCAGATTTATAAGTTGTTAATTAAACATTTAATTTGCCACCACCGTTCGATTATCTCACTCACTTTCTTCCCGGAGAGAAGAGAATAAAACCCCAAATATTCTCCAGAATATGCTTTTCCTCTCCGCAGCATATTCCCACCTTAACCCTATAATAATATTATTCCCCCACCTTCATATATTCATATTCATTCACAAACCCACATATCAAATCCCATCAATCAATCAAATAATAATAATAATAATAATAATGAAATTCGGCAAAAGCTTAAGCACCCAGATCGACGAGACGTTACCCGAATGGCGTGACAAGTTCTTATCCTACAAAGAACTCAAAAAAAGATTGAAACTTATTGTTATTATTAAACCCACATCGGAATTTCAATCCTCCGGTGACCCGCCGGCCAAGCGGATGCGGGTTTCCGGTGAAATGTCAAATGAAGAGAGTGAGTTTGTGCAGTTGTTGGAACAGGAAGTTGAGAAGTTTAATTCTTTCTTTGTCGAGAAAGAAGAAGAGTATATTATTAAATTGAAGGTATTATTATTATTATTGGATTTGGGTTTTTAATATTTTGTTGAATTGGGTTATTGTTTAGGATTAGTGTTAATTAGTGATTAGTGATATAGGGAAACTGTAGGAATTGCATTTGCAGGATAGATACAGTATATGGCTAAAAGGTTTCAGATTTCAAGGTGCAAATGATTAGGCTCGAGCTCGGCTTGATTTGAGTTCTTTTTCTAAAGCTCGAGCTTGAGCTTGAGGTTGGCTTGTTTGTTTTGAGCTGTTTTTTAATAGCTCGCGCTTGGCTCGTGAGTCATTTTTTTCAAACTTCAGTTCGACTTGTTTGACCTACAAGAGCTTGACCTTGGCTCGTTTCAGGGCTCTTTTTTTAAAGCTCGAGCTAGACCCGTGAGTCATTTTTTCAAACTCGAGTTTGGCTCTTTTGACCTACAAGAACTCAAGCTTGGCTCGTTTCAAGCTCTTTTTTTAAAGCTCAAGCTCAGCTTGTGAGTCATTTTTTCAAGCTTGAGTTCGGCTCGTTTGACCCACAAGAGATCAAGCTTGGCTTTGAGCTCTTTTTCTAAAGCTCAAGTTCAGCTCGTGAGTTGAAGCTCGAGTTTGGCTCGTTTCGAGCTTGTCCATTTTTTACTTACAAGAGCTCTAGGTCGGGCTCGCCTCGTGAGTCATTTTTTCAAGCTCGAGTTTTAGCTAATTTATTAGTTTGATAATTATTTTATATAAATTTTTTTAAATTATTTTTATATAAATTGTGAAAGACCTTAACGAGCTTAGTCTTGCTTTGAGCTCAATTGAAACTTACAAATGCATAAAGGCTTGACGAACCTAAATGATCTTTCCATACAAGGCTCGAGCTCGGTAAGGCTCGGGTTGTTTGCACCCCATGACTTTAAAGATTCTATCTTTTTGGCATTTTTAATGATATATAAGCCAAAAATGGTAACTTGACTGATGGAATATAATATAATACTCTTACCATTGGAGAGTTTGAAAATAGGACTTGACTGTATATAGATTCTTTATGTTTTATAAACCATATAAACAGTTAAAACAGCCCCTCAATACCTTGAAGTGGTAGATATAAATATGAATATGATATATGAAACTTTACTACTTTAGTCAATTCTAAAAGTCAAAATTTTAAAGTCAAGATTTTGATTGTTAATTTGTAATCATGTTTTTTTTATATAGGAGTTTCAGGATAGTGTTATGAAAGCTAAAGACTCGAACGAAGAGATGATCAAGATCCGAAAAGAAATCGTCGATTTTCATGGCGAGATGGTTTTGCTAGAGAATTATAGCGCTCTTAACTATACAGGTATATCATTAATCTTTTTTGTAAATTATTGTTATTATTATTATTTATACTAGTTTCGATATTAAAATCTTGTTATTTGTATTGATAAAACAGGAATAGTGAAAATACTAAAGAAATACGATAAAAGAACCGGAGCCCTTCTTCGTTTACCATTCATTCAAAAAGTCCTGCAACAACCGTTCTTCATGACCGACTTGCTTTACAAGCTAGTAAAGGAGTGTGAAGCAATGCTAGACCGTCACTTTCCGCTAACTGAATCACCAGAAGCTGGTGAGGGACCCACCACCACTGCAGCCGCCAATGAGGCGCCAATGCAAGAGAAAGAGCTTGCTGAGTTGGAGTATATGAAGAGCTTGTACACAAAAAGTACCATTTCGGCTTTGAGGTCTTTGAAGGAAATAAGAAGCAAAAGCTCGACGGTTAGTGTGTTCTCGTTGCCGCCTTTGCAAGTAAGCGGGATTGGAGGAAACTTGGAATAAGCTTCCTCTGCATGAGCAGCTAGCGAAATGACGATAATATGTTGTGTTTAGCTTTGTTATACATTGAGTGCACAATGGTGCTTTGGGTTAGATGCTAACTATGGTTGTATAATACATAGCTGATGATGATGATAATTAACCACAAAGGTTTTTGTACCTTTTGTTTCCGTTTTTCTACCGACGAAACTATGCTTATTTTTGTGTTTGTATAAAGTTATGGTAACTTTCTGCGTTTTTATGCAGTGTGTTTCGTTTGCGTGTTGACGTATGTCGATTTTGTCGTCATGGTTCTTGTTATGTTGGCAAGCATAGCTTAATGTAGTTGGGTTGGAGGGTTAAGTCGGGTCAAATGGGTTGGTGGGTTAAGTGGTTCTGATCAGGGTGGTCAAGTAAACGGGTTATCCAACCCGGACCCGAACTATATTTTTTAAATGACTCATATGCGCCTTGAATTTGTTTAATTTTGCCACTATTATTGAAGCGACTGTTCTCTAGAAATTGAAACTCCGTCAAAATAAAAGTTAAAGAGGCTATATTTATCCTCAGCGTGGTGTAGAAAGACTCAAATTCAAGATCTTCCTCCACAAGAATTTCTTGAGAAACAAAGTCATAGGCTCGTAGGTCCAAGTAGGGGTGTGCGTGGTGCGATTAGGTGCGGATTTGACTAAAACCGAACCAAAAACCAAACTTTCGGTTTTATGATATTATAAAACCGTTCGGTTTCGGTTTCAGTTTCTGGTTTTGGGTTTGGTTCGGTTTTGGATGCGGTTGTTTCGGTTTTGCTAATCGAGCTAAAACTTTTTGGGCAAAAAAAAACTTTAATCAAGATATTGAAATTGGGCATTGTATTTTTTTCCCTTTAAACTAACAATTAATAGAATATTGAATATTTAGACCTTAAATATTTTAAAGATTAATTTAAAATCAAAATTCAAAACTAAAATTTCTAGCTAGTTATCAGTTATTAATCATATGTGGAAACCAAATATATTTGTTATTAACCATATGTTAAAAGTTAAAACTAAAAATAGTCATCGGTAGTTTTTGTTTTAATGGTTACGATGAAGATGTTATATTTATTTCGATTTTTTTGGTTGTTTCGGTTCAATTCGGTTTTTTCGGTTCTTAACAAAATACAAAACCGAACCAAAGCCAATATATTGGTTTTTGCTAAAGTTCAAAACCGAACCGCCAGTTTCTGATTCGGTTAGTTTTTTTCGGTTTCGATCCAGTTTTTTGGGTTTTGTGCACACCCCAGGTCCAAGGTAGAGATTGTCAATGCTAGGCCAACCAACCCGACCTGTTCAAACATCACGCATTGAAAATTGACTTGACACGCATGTACTGTACATGCAAATTGATAAACATTATTGTCATGATTCTTTTCGGCGCAAACAAAGAACCGAACGAAGTTCAAGAAATGAGACTCGGTTTTTTTGTTGATTATGAGAGTATTCAATCTTTTCATGTTTTGTTATTTAACCTTTTGCACTGCCGAAAACAGTTCTTTTCATTGAGGTGATTATCATGACGACATGTCAAAAACGCAATCAAAACTTTATTGAAATCAACTAATAACATACAACGCAGAATATAGAACCGATAATCTATATATGAAATGACTCACAAGAATCATATCGTTAAGAATAATTGATTAAAGAAACAAGAACATAATCGCAACGTGAAGAAACTGATATAGTGAGTGATATACAATAACAACTAGCTTCAAGTCTGTTAACACATGAAAACAAATTATTAGAAAGAAATAAGCATACACTTAACATTTGATATTGAATTGAAACATAGTATAAAAATATAAACTTAAAATTGAAACATGCACTCAAATTATTCATAAATAGTCATATATTAATAATATAGGCTACACAAAAAGAGGGTAGCCTTTCCCCTTGATCATATCTCCCATCACTACCTTAAAACATAAAAATAAAAATAAAAATAAAAACACCAGAAATTGAGTTTGTTTTAGTGAAAACAATTATAAAAACAATTTCAAAAACAACCCGTGTAGCTAATTAGTCTAAAATAATACTCTGAAGGAAGAGTCTAATTAAACTCTAACTTTGGTATTATTACTTTCAAAGGCAAAATGCAAGGGAGATTAATGATGCACTTTTTAAACTTAAGTTTTCATCGCAAGACGCGAGTCAAGGACAAACGTCTCGCTTTTCGTCTTTGCAATCCCCTTCCGAAGACCATCAGCGTGACGTTTGTCTCTGCCGCTTTGACATAACTTAAGCAACTCCTTCACCACCACATCTATCTCCTCATCCCCTTTATCTCTCAAACAAACACTCATTTTCTTCGCCTTTTCTCTAACAACTTGTCCTAACTCACTCACCACCACACGTTGCACAACCGCAGCCATTTTCTCTCGCATGAGCCGCCCATTTGCGTCTCTAATAACCTCCATCGCAACCCCAACCTCCACCACCAAACGAGCATTGACCGGTTGGTCAAGTTGCATTGGCATTGCAATTATCGGAACACCAAATTTCATTGCTTCTAGCACCGAGTTCCAACCACAATGACTCACAAATCCACCTATGTTTTTGTGCCCTAGTATTTTTGTTTGTGGAGCCCACCCATCAACCAATAAACCCCTATCTTTTACCATATCAAGAAACCCTAATGGCAAATGTTGTGAAAGTTCAACCTTTGTTTCACTTTTTGGAAACCTTAAAACCCAAATAAAGTTCACATTGCTCATTTCCAAACCATAGGCTATTTCTTTCAAATCATCACTAGAAAGAAAATACTCACTCCCAAAAGAAACAAAGATAGTGGATCCAACATCTTTCGTGTCAAGCCACTGCAACACACTGTCTTGTGTCAAATCAGCATGACAAGGGTCAACAACAAGCGGACCCACCGGTACAATCTTTTTACCAGTGAGCTTAGAAAGATAATTAGCATACTTACCTTCAACCTTCTTGAAAGACTTAACAAGAACAATACTCGACGAACTCCCAACACATTTCATCACACGATCTTTATCCTTTAGCCCATTCGCCGAGCTCTCAAGAATCTCATGCACATGCTTATACTCATAAGTACGAAAGTAAATCGGCTTGAATGGGAAAGCAATGCCTTTGGAGTGGTTTAAGTAAAGATGAAACATTTGGCTAGCCATGGTGGCACTTGTGGTGACAAACACAACCGAAGGGATTCCAACTGCGGCAGCCAACGCCGGGGCCCACGATTGAATCATGTCGTAAATGAGCAAGTCGGGTTTAAGAGCTTTCAAGATTTTTGAAAACTGATCACTTGACAAGTCAAAAGCTTGTTTAAGGGTAGGCATAAGATGAAGAGGTAAACCATTGGTGGTGTGAAGGTTTGGTGGCAAATCGGGTAACGTTGGAAGGTGAAGTTCGATGAGACTTATCGACGACGAACCACACTTGGTTTTCTTGACAGAATCAAGGTTAGCAGGAGTTGAACAAAGGTAGATGTTGAAGAGGTTTGTGTTGTCTAGTTTTTTGGCTAGTTCTAGGAAAGGTGAAACATGACCATGGCCTAACCATGGGAACATCAAAATAGTTTGCTTCTTTCCTATCATTGTCGTAGACATCAAAAACTGTTTGTGTGTTTGTTTTTTGAGGTTGTTTGTGGAGTATAAGAATAAGAACAAGAATAAGTACGTAAGATTGAACTTTGAAGATGTTGTTATATAGTACAAGGTGTTGGTTTATTTCAAGACATGATTCATTTTCTTTATAAACTTTTTGGAATCATTTTTTTAGGATGATGAATATGTATTCAAAAATGAAAAAGATTTATTATTTTGGTATTGGATTACAACCGTTATAACTATATGTCTATATGTTTGATTTTATTATGGAAAATAGCGATTGTTTCTAGTTATTATTGGAATTGATTTAGGGGTTTAATGAGATATATATTTAGTGTTACCAATATTATTGCATGGTAATTGGCTAATTGCATCCGCAAATAATGCTTAGTTTATATATAGGTTTTATTGTATAATTAAGATTGGTTGTTATCCTAAAAAATATCCTAAAACAATGCTAATTAACAGTAAAGTCTTATTTTTTTTAAGACATTAAAGATATCTTTTATTGTATTAATTTTGATAAATATTATGGGATATATATAAAGCAAATATTTTTTTGTCACGAATATACTTGTTATAATTAGGATACAAACTCTTCTACTAAACGAGTAAACCGGTTGAATAATATAAATTTTAGATCGTTTAATAAAAAAAATCATGTTATGCAATAAAAGTTTAAAACTTTGGTTCTTTAATTTCAACTTTAATTTGGAAAAAGATTTCATTAATTTTTTAGTTAATTTTCGTTTTTAACTGCAATATTATATGTTACAAACTATAATTCTAGATAGCATGCTTGCATAGTCGTATAGAGTAAAATCCCATGTAGTAATGATTAGGAGGCTTATGGGTCATCATGTGTTGGGCTTATTAACAATGGGCCTGGCCCGATTATTGGTTAACCTCTATATGTAGGAATGCTGATTATCAAAAGAAGACTACATGCATAGTTTATTAGTTTATGCCTAATATCATATGGTTTATTAATTTGTTTTAATACACCTTTAGTGAATGTGTAACCCATTAAATATAGCAAAAATCATGTTACTGAAATGATAATCTTTTAGTTAGTTACCAACGTTTATACATCGTTTTAGTTATACGCGTATAACAAGTGTTGTAGAAAACGCTATGAGCTAGTCGGACGGTAGGGTAGAGACTTAAATAATTGGGATCAGTCGGATTGAAAGTTATATGTAATACCAAATTTATATAAAACCTTTTTTTAATTTTGACCAATATTGATCAAGTAGTGATTAATCGGCAACTAGTCGGTGAGGTACTGACTAGCGATTAATCTAGAATTAATCAACGTCTAGACGAGATTATTACATCATGCCTATAGCAGATGTGTTACAAGGTTATATATTTTCCCAATATACCCTAACTAAATGCAAACCTTTTTCTAGCAACTTAAAACTTAATATTGAACAATATTAGCTTATCTAAACTAATTTAGTTTATAATATAAATATTCATATGTTAGAGAAAAGGTTACAAAGATTAAAAGTCAGAGTGAACGTGACAAGAGTCTTATGATATTTGATCCGGAAACTTTAAAATTTTTACGTGTATATTTCCTAAAAGGCCCACGTGGCCATTCTTATTTTTTGTCACCTACCTTTGTGTCGGCATATTGTTGCTTTTATAATATTTTAAATAACTAGCGTAAAACAAAAGCCTTACCAATAAACACAAATCATAATAATGCTTCACCTATAAAATGATAAAACATATATAGTATTATATACTATTTTACATACATACCAACAAATTCATGATTTTGTTCATTACACTTTCTAGATTGTCTTAAGTATCATTAGGATTTTTTTCATTTTAACAAGTTTAATTAGGAGAAGATCATTTCATTGGCAATCAATACAATCAAAACACGTTGATGCTATTTAGGACAATGTATGTCTAATAAACTTCATAGGCGCTAGTCGAACAGTGATGTGAGGACTAGTGCTCAATTGAATTGAAACTTTTATATGACATTTATGAAAAACTACATATAAAGTTCACATTATTATATAGATAAAACATAAACAATTAAACGCAAATATAACAAATCAATGAGAAAAAACAATAACTAGGAATCTAGGATTAATAACGGGTTAAAAAAAGTTTAAAATAAATATAAATAAAGAGTCTGATTTGGTTCGATGTGGAAAGGTTTGGGTCCGGTTTTGGTCATCTAGGTTCGCCTACAAATTAGCTAAAAATTCATTGGCCTAGAACATCTAGTGATTAATCCCAGCCTAAGCATCATTTTTACAACATTGTTAGGTCCTAGGGCTATCATAACATGTCGTACACGACACGTTAAGACACGATGGCTTGTGGTATTAAACACAAACACGACATGATAACTAATCGTGTCATTTTTTCCAAACACGAACACGAACCTGTTTGGTAACGGGTTAACCAGTTAAAACCTGTTAAGAGACATATTTAAAGACAAATCATAACATTCATTAAAAATAGAATATCGGCTTCTCCTTGAATGAAGGAAATATCATATATAAGTATATAAGTATGACTTTGGGTTTAAAACTTTAAGAGTGTATATTTATTTATTTATTTAAATTAAAAATCAAAACATGTTAGTAATAGGTTAACATGTCTTTAAACATGTTAAAACACGAATTTATTGCAATGTCGGTGAACTTATAAAATTTATTTCGTCCGGAATCAACTCTGCATGTTCGGAAACTGGACCACCTTTGACACAACAAGAAGACACGTACTCTCATAACTCGACGTCTGTATAACAATGTAACACAATATCACTTTGTATCTAAACCTTAAACCTTAACATCCCCAAACTCAACCTCAACATCATCAAAACCATCAAATCAATCCATGGGAACAACATTAACCTTAACCTTAACCAATTCATCCATCTTAAAAAAAATAATAACCACATACACCTACGTGTTCATCTGGATATGCCTCAGCTTCACAGTAATCATCTACAACAAGAACATTCTCGACCACAACATGTACAACTGGCCGTACCCGGTTTCACTAACCATGATCCACATGGCGGTTTGTTCGTCAATGGCTTATGTGATTGTTAATGTGTTTAAGATGGTAGAACGAGTTCAAATGACTCGAGAGGTTTATATCAAGTCGGTTGTACCCATCGGGTTTCTGTACTCGCTTAGCCTTTGGCTGTCGAATTCGGCGTATATTTATTTATCGGTTTCGTTTATTCAGATGATGAAGGCCTTAATGCCGGTTGCTGTTTACTCCATTGGTGTTTTGTTTAAGAAAGAAGGGTTTAAATCACAAACTATGGGTAATGTTTATTGTTATTTGTTTATGTAACTAGATGGTTAGATTTATTATTAAACTTGTTTTCACTAGGGGTCTAGACGAGCCAGTGGCGAAGGTTGGACACGAATGTGGGGGTGTGGGGACTCAAAATGTATTATAAAAATCATAAACGAGGGGGGCCGGGCTCAAACTTTTGGCCAAAAAAAGGTAAAATTACACTACGTATAAAAATTTTCAGAAAAAATAGGGGGCACCCCTGGCCCTTGATATCCTTTGCCCCTGAAACGAGCCGAGCTGAGCTTGAACTCGGCTTGTTTAACTTACGAGAGCTTGAATTCAAGTTCGACTAGTTTCGAGTTTTATTTTGAGAGCTTGAGCTAACTCGGATTGTGACTTTGTGACTTGTTAGTAGTTTTTCTAAACTCAAGTTAGCTTTGGCTTAACTCGTTTATTATTTACGAATTATATTATTTGCATTTATAATATAATTATTTAATTATTTTTTTAAGTATTTATTTTGTATATAATAGATACTATTTAGTTATTTTGATCATAGTTCATAACATTATATATAATAAATATTATTATAAAAAAATATATACATATTTTTATGTTAAAAATACATACGTAATAGGCTCGTTTAGGCTAGCTAGTTAGCAAGCTCAATAAGTTCAGCTCGGGCGTTAAGTGAGTTTATTTTTAGGCTCTAGCTCGGACTAGAATCCTAGATTATTAAACAAACTTATTTAGAGAGACGTTGGCTCGTTTACACTCATAGTTTTCAGTTATTCAATACATAGAAAATATTATTCACCAATATCGTTTTGTTCTTCGGTTAATTTTTTTCAGGAAACATGTTGTCCATTTCATTCGGTGTCGCGATCGCAGCATACGGTGAAGCGAAATTCAACACATGGGGGGTTATATTACAACTAGGCGCGGTTATTTTCGAAGCAACACGATTAGTTTTGATTCAAATCTTGTTAACATCCAAAGGAATCACATTTAACCCGATAACATCATTGTACTACGTCGCCCCGTGTTGTCTAGTATTCTTATCGGTCCCATGGGTTGCGGTCGAGCTCCCAAAGCTATTGGATACTTCTACTTTTCGTTTCGATTATTTTATATTCTCAACAAACGCATTATGCGCGTTTGCATTGAACCTAACGGTGTTCTTGCTTGTTGGGAAGACATCCGCTTTGACTTTGAATGTTGCGGGTGTGGTTAAAGATTGGTTGTTGATCGCGTTTTCGTGGTCGGTGATTAAGGATACGGTGACACCGGTTAATTTGTTTGGTTACTTGATTGCTTTTATAGGAGTTGGTTATTATAACCATGCAAAGTTGCAAGGGCTTAAGGCTAAAGATGCTGAGGAGAAGAAGGCTGCTCAGTTTGATAGTGAATTGGTTGATGAGAAAGTAACAAGAAAGATTGAATCTAATGAATGATTTTATGGTTTAATTGTGTTTAATTGTTGGTTAGGATTTGGGTTGTATGATGTTTTTGTTTGTTGGTTTGTGTTGATGAGTTTAACATGTGAGTGTGTGACTTTTGTTATAGATGTATAGATTGATTTACAGTTTTACACAATGTCTTAATGTCTAGTGTTAGAAGTTACATTTGTTTCTTAATGTTTGGAATTTATAAAATTGCCCTTTTCTAGATTTGATATATAAATATGTTTGACTTAATTGAATTGAGCAAAACGAACAACTTAAATTTTATGGTAACTCTAACACTGTATACAATTGTCTTACACCTCTATTTATACTAAACCAAACTTGTTTCCTAATTCTAATTCATAATACTCAAACATATAATACTAACTCTAATAATCATCTCTTAACTATAAATTAATCATTTAATTCATTCTCTAATCTTTATGTTCTTTTATTTTTTATTCAATTCACCGCTTCTACTTCTCCGTTGTTCATACTTAACCCTCGTTTATATGAGAAATCAAGAGTATATCTTTCAAAATATACTAACATACAAACCCCTAATATTACACAGGCTAAATTATAACACTGAAAATTAACAATATCCATCGTGACTTGTGAGAGATCTTACGTTTACATTGGAATCTCTATTTTATTCACAATCTTTAGACTATGACATTTTCTTTATTTTTCTTCTCTATCCAAATTCATATCTCTATTTTCATCTCTACATACGCAAGTTATACTTTAAAGTTATGTGTAGCAGGTTACGCCCATGCCACCTCACCCACTACACAAGCGCCAAACCTTTTAACAACCCCAACTACTAGAGACCTTTTGTCACCAACCGGGTAGCGACGTAAAGAGCTCAAGTGTATGAAGCCACAACCAAATCTTATCAATCAGATTAACCTACTCACATTTTTATAAAACTAAAATTTCAAATAATAATGGAGGAAAACCATAAAAAACCAACATACTTTCTGTTTTTCCGCACAAAAGTCCCTCAATAATTTTTTGCATGTTAAAGTCCTTGCACATGTTAAATTTGAACAAAGAAGTAACGTAACTTTTAAAAATAATATGAAACTGATTTTTTGAAGCTTTACATGTTTATTTCCTAAGCTTTATACTACGTGAGTGTGCCGTGTTCCTTGTATAATGGATTCTTGCGAAAATATAACAAAAAAAAAACAGTTTTCTATTCACAAATACTTTTTAATTAACCACGATTAAAAATGTATAAGACAACTTAAACAATCTTATTGTATGTTTTTTCGTCTAGATTTGTTTAAATTATTTAATACTATTTCAGCTAACTAATAGAAAGTGTGTTGGCTTAAATTCACCATACATATTCATCTTTGACATGGTTATTTTGTTATTATCATTTGGTACACACAGATTTTGAGTGTTGGATGTAGCAATTGTGCTAGATGGATTAGAAAATTAGGTGGATTTGTTCAATTCTTTGTAATTATATACATATATAACGTTAACTATAACGTTGAAAGAAGTTATATATTCACACACACTTGAAGAAAAATCAAATACATAAGGAAAAAAAAATCAATTTCATTGTCTTTAAAAGTTACGTCACTTCTTTGTTCAAATTTAACATGTGCAGGGACTTTTACGTGCAAAAAGTTGTTGAGAGACTTTTGTGCGAAAAAACAGAAAGTATGTTGGTTTTTTATGGTATTTGCCCAATAATAATTGTGTTATTAGTTTAACTATTACGTGTTTTTTATCGTAACGAAACTGACCGATGAGAGTCCCTAATTTTCAAATTATGTTATTAAATAATATTATAATCAATTAATTATAAGTAAATAATTTTTTTTTTAATAATACATAAACCCTAAAGTGATTTTAACTTTTAAGGTACTAGCCTACTAGGTAGTCAACGCAACACAACACAACACAACACAACACAACACATCACAAAGTCAATACCTTGTCAACCTGTCGTTCAATCCAAACACTGCAACCATCATACCAATGTAATGATCACCCGCCAATTAATATTCAAACACTTCCACACCTAGCCCACAATAAACTTCCATTCAATTCAAAATGCACACCAAGTGTTCGACCAAATGCCTCAACCAAACTCCACACCTTTGCACCACTCAATGCTCAATCTTATCCACCAAAACCGCCCATTTCAAGCTCTTGACATGTTCACCACACAAATTCAGCATCTGGGTGTCACTCATATCGACGAAGTGTCGACCGCACTCGCCGTTAAAGCGTGTCGTGGCGACCCGAAACTCATCCACGCTTTCGCAGTGTCATCCGGCCTCGATTCGTTCCTGTCGGTTTCCAATTCGTTAATGCACATGTACTCAAAATCGGGGCAGGTTGATCGCTCGTTGGTTATTTTCGATAAGTTAACGAACCCGGACACGGTTTGTGGAATACGCTGCTTTCTGGATTTAAAGATAACGAAAACTCGTTGACTTTTGCGTGTCGAATGAATCGTTTAGGGGTTTCTTTTGATGCAGTGACTTACACTACTGCATTGGCACATTGTGCAGACTGTGAAGAGTTTGTGTTCGGGACGCAGTTGCACTCGTTAGTGGTGAAAAACGGGATGCAGCGTGAGGGGTTTATCGGGAACGCGCTTGTGACTTTGTACACGAAATGGGGGCGTATAACCGAGGCTGAAAAGGTGTTTGATGAAATGCCTGAAAGAGATTTAGTGTCGTGGAACGCGATTCTTTCGGGGTATAGTCAAGAAGGAAGCTTTGGAATAGAAGCGTTTTCGACTTTTATTGAAATGGTTAGGTTAAGATTGAAACTTGATCATGTTTCATTTACTAGCGCGGTTTCGGCTTGTGGGCATGCTAGAAACTTGTTTCTCGGGAAACAGATACACGGGTTAGCTTTAAAAAACGGGTATGGGACACACGAATCGGTCTGCAATGTTTTGATTTCGACTTATTCAAAATGCGAGTGTATCGACGATGCAAAGATGGTTTTTAACGGGATGGTAAACCGCAATGTGGTGTCGTGGACCACTATGATTTCGATAAGTGAAGAACATGCGGTTTCTTTGTTTAATAATATGAGGAATGATGATGTTTATCCGAATGAGGTTACATTTGTTGGATTGATTCATGCGATATGCGGTAATAATATGGTTAAAGAAGGTTTAACGGTTCACGGGCTATGCATAAAGTCGAGTTTTTTTCGAGAACTAGTGGTTGCTAACAGCTTTATTACAATGTATGCAAAGTTTGAGTCGATAAACGAATCGGTTAAAGTATTTGAAGAGATCGAAAACAAAGTTGTTATTACATGGAACGCGTTAATTTCCGGGTTCACTTTAAACAAAATGTTTCAAGAAGCTTTGAAAACGTTCTCGGAAACGATCGTGGATTCAAAACCGAATGACTACACGTTCGGGAGTGTGTTAAGTGCGATCGCGTCTTCCGAGTCTATATCGTTAATATACGGTCAGTGGTGCCACTCTTATTTGTTAAAACTCGGGTTAAACGAGAATCCGATTGTGTCGGGTGCGCTTCTCGACATGTACGCGAAACGCGGAAGTATAAACGAATCGTGTAAAGTGTTTAACGAAATCAAGGACAAGAACCAAGTCGCCTAGACCCCGATCATATCGGCCCATTCACGACACGGGGATTACGAGTCGATTATGAAGTTATACGAAGACGTTAAAAACGAGTCTTTTGGGCCGGATTCGATAACGTTTTTATCGGTTTTAACCGCGTGTGGAAGAAAAGGGATGGTGGAGAAAGGAGAAGAGGTGTTCGGGTCAATGGTCAACGTGTACAAAATCGAGCCGACCCCGGAACATTATTCGTGTATGGTGGACATGTACGGGCGGGCCGGGCGGTTAACCGAGGTGGAGAACTTTTTGGGTCGTATACCGGGTCGGGTCGGGCTGCCAGTTCTTCAAAGCTTATTGGGCTCGTGTAAAGTTCACGGGAATATGGAAATGGGGAAGCGGGTATCGGACGCTTTATTGAAAATGGAACCGAGAGAGTCGGGTTCGTACGTGTTGATGTCGAACTTGCATGCGGAGCGAGAGAATTGGGATGAAGTTGCGAGAATAAGGAAAGGGATGAGGGAGAATAATGTGAAGAAAGTTGTCGGGTTTAGTTGGGTTGACGTGAATACTGTTGACGGGTCGTGTCACGCGTTTTCGTCGGATGATACGTCGCATCCGCGAACGAGTGAGATTTATCGCATGGCGTGGTTTTTGGGGTCGGAAATGAAGTCGGTAAAGATCGACGATGTTATCGAGCAAGTTAAAGTTTTGTAACAGTTAATAGAATTGAAAACTAGAGTTTGCAATTTTTGTAGGAATTGTTGAAGGATATGAATATGTTCATGTGTTATGAGTATATGATAAATGATACTTGATTAATTTTGCAACTAAAGCATATAGTACTGAACAACTAAAATTGAATATTTAAAAAAATAGTTTGAAAAAACGTGGACGGCTGGATTCGAACCTGCGCGGGCAGAGCCCACATGATTTCTAGTCATGCCCGATAACCACTCCGGCACGTCCACTTAAGTTTTGATTCTTTCAAAAAGTATAAGTCTTTATGCTGATTTTGTAGTTATTATAAACTAGATTTTTACCCAGCGTGTTACGCTGGGCAGGTCGGTAAACTCGGATAATGGTAAAACCTAAACGTTACAGGTTCCAAAAGTTGAGCCGGTAAATCGACGCGAATTCGGTCGTTTTCGTCGACATGTGTTAATGGCTGTAATTAAAACCAAATATAAAACAAAAAATTATAAAACTTGAGGTGAACCGAAGGGGTGATGTTGGTTGGTAAAAATTGAGCGTTGGTAAAACCCGACAGTTGTTGATCCCGAAACTAATACAAAAGAAACGACAAAAAGATTTGACGTTCGGTCGGTTACGTTATGTTAGTTACGACCGTTGTCGATCCGAAACTAAGACAAAAAATAGAACGACAAAAAAAATTGACGCTTAGTCGGTTAACGTTACATCGTTACGATGACTAAACTATAAAACAAAAACAAAAAAACAAAATTTGTGGATTAGTTCGGTGCCGCCAAGTGGCCCAATAGGGCACTTGAGGCACCAAACTTCTTCTTTATATTATATAATAATAATAGGTATACTCGTTTTTATTAATCTCAATTATTATTTTTTGGTTGCTGACTAACGGTCCCACCTTTTATCATATTTGTTCCCAACGGTCTCCACCTTTTATCATATTTGTTCCCAACGGTCTGTGACTAACAAAATTCTAACGACGTTAGTCACAGGTCGCTGGAAAAAACGTTTTGGCCAGAAAACTCAATATGTTCATCCCAAACATCTTTGTAACATTGGATTAGACATTTAGAAACTTTAATACAAACCAATACACCTTATATATATGTAACAGATCAAACTTTATATATTTAATATATAGTAGTTTTCACCAGATAACACGTGTACCAAAGATATGATAATGGGTCCAAATACCCGATATAGGATCAACCAAAGACTATAACGATTAAACAGGTTTGGTTTGGTTCGGTTCTCATTCTTACTTTTGATGGTGAATTCTGGTTTGGTCAGTCCCGGTAAACCAAAAACCTTTCATTTTTCGGTTTTGTAATCAGAAGCAACCTGTCTTTCCTCTAAATATAAAGGGACTACAAGCCCTGCTAATAGCACTGCTATTGGCAGGATATCTACCGTGTATGGTTGTTGGTTTTCTGATAGGTTATAAATTAAAACATTTAATTATGTTCGTCTGACCTTATATTTACAAGTTATTGATGTAACATATGAAACATCTAGGAATAAAAAAAAACTACCATCCTATATTATTCATTCTATATCGGTCTGGTATTCGGTTTTGATATCTAAAAACTCCAAATTTGGGTCGGGTTTCAACCCGATGATGCAAGCCTCTTAACAAAAGTTGGCTCAAAATAACATTAATGACAATAAATTATGAACACACAAATTAAGAAAATTTCTAGCAATCCATTAAAGATAATGTTCTGAAGCATAAAGCAAACTAGAAGTCATTTGTGTTCATAATTCATAAAGAAAATCACAGTACAATAATCATAGTTGTTTCAGGAAAAGAAAGATCAAAGCCGATAACCGACCCATCACACCGAATTTCCATAATCCATGTTTATATCAGAAGCTTCTCAATAGCATCCTGCAATTCAAATTATACAAATTTAGAATCTTTTTAACAAAATTTGTGCAAATATAACATTAATGGTATGTAATAAGAATTAAGAACCTTGAGTTGCTGTATTTGGGATCTCAATTGACTGCCTTCATTGCTAGTCACTGAACACGCAATCACGGGCCGAGTGACACCGCATGCTCGTCCGAGGGCTTGCTTTGATGGCACAAAAACATAGGGTACATTCTGCATAAGACAGTAATAATTGATTAATGATACAAAAAGAATTGAGATTTGCATACAAAGATTAAGAATAATTCAAGAACAAAAATCTTGATTTATAATTCAAGATTTTTAAGCCTTTTGTCATTGTGATCAAAATACATAAAGACGCATGATGTTTCAATCTTTTAAAGTTAATGCTATAAACTTAACGACGGTTGAAAGATGCCCATTAAAAAGTATTTGATTTGTCTCATCATTTTAATCTAATAGCATCAAGATTGTGACTTTCTTCATTAGCTTAATCTTAATAGCATCATTAAAACCTCATGCTAAAAATTAAAGAAAGCCGCGGCTAATTCTACCAAAAGTCTTGATTTTCTCAACATTTTAATCTAATAGCATCAAGATTTGTGAATCTTTTTAACAATTTTAATCAAAAGCTAAAAACTTTCTGCAATCAACCAGATCCCATTAAAAATTCTTTATATTTTGATCTTTTTAATCTAACAACATCAATAATCAATCATTTATGTCAACATTTTTATCACATGTTCTGTGCAGTCGATATCGCCGATAAATATCGGTTATCGGGCCCTTGATAAAATATCCGTCAGAATATCGACACTGATAATATCGGCGATATTGACTGATAGTTGACCTATATATCGCCGATATTCCCGATATCAGTGTTGTAACTTGTAGTGTAAATTATTAATTTTTAATGCTCAATGTCAGTGTTTTAAGTCTTAATCGGTTCCTTCTTGCTACGATTGTTAGTGTGTTTGCAATTTGCAAAAGGTTAAATTGTTAATAGTAGGAGAGTATATTGAATTATTAGTGTTAAATTACTATATATATATATATCAAATAACGGTACTTGACCGATATCCAATATTTTTCCGAATTAACTGCTTAGCACATGTTTTAACTTTATGACAATAATTAGTACCCATTGCTTTAAAAACATGTAAATGCATAACCAAGCACACATTATATCAAGATAACGCTAAAATATACCTTATCTTCAGCAAGGAGGGGAAGATGAAGAATAATTTCGAGAGGCTCAGCATCTGCCGCCATCACTACAAACTCAGATATACCCCTGTTAAGGGTCTTTGTAGCTGCAAACCAAAAAAATAAAAACAAGATTTATAGTTAACAAGTTCAAAAACTTTATCGAGAAAGAGACATCCATATAAGTCAAATATATAGCTTTCATAGACATTTACTTAAGTTTTAACCAATTACAAGAAAATGAAACATTGGGAAACCTCCGTTATTATTATAGTAATGAAATTTGTAATCATTTAATTTACATGAGTTCATCCAAATATGAACAAAAAAAACTCTCAAATCAACAAATTACCATTTTTCATGATTTTATTCATTTACAAGAATCCATTCAAATTAGTATAGAAAACGATAAATCAACTTTAAAGCCTTTCTTGACATGAATTCATCCAAATGTGTATAACAAAATAGGGATGTTCACGAGTCAAGCCAGGGTTGGTTCGAGCTCGAGCTCGAAATTAAACGAGGCAGCTTAGCTAGGTTCGAGGTCGATCTTGAAGTTAAGCGAGCCTAACATCGAGCCAACGAGCCGAGCTTGGGCCTAGTACGGCTCGGTTACAAAAATGAGCCCGCTTGGCTCAAGTCGTTTCAAATAAAGTTTTTTTAGCTAGTTTTATTAGAGCTTTTATAGAGCGAGATGCGAGCCCGAGTTTCGAATCACAAGCTTTTTGAACTCCCGAATTAACATATAACATCTTTCATATTTCTATCAACATATTAACATCTTTCATATGTGAATTTGTATACAAAACAAATCAACTGCAATAAGAGTCATAAGACCATCTTACTTTACACTATTCTCCCAGCTCAACAAGACATATCACATATCCAAACAATTAATTCCTTAAAATTTGTAATATTTATTTATAATCCATAAAATCAACAAAAAAATTAAAAATTAATCACCGTTGACCAAACAAGCACCAACAGTTGACCAACAAACAAACACCAAATCCTCACATAAATCATCAAACACAAACAAGGGTTTTGTAGATTATAATTTAAAGCTCATACCTTCATTAGCACCCTTCTTAAGCTGCTTATAATTAGCAGCCTGTTGTACAAGATCCAATATTGTTATTGTCAGCTGAGCATCAGCCAGTGGGTAAGCTTTTGGGTTCACAGCTTCACCAGTCTGCATAAAAAAACCAAGATTAGCAAAACCCGGATGGGAAATTGGTTAATTATTAAAACCAGATGAGAAATTGGATAATTATTAAAACCCAGATGAGAAATTGGATAATTAGCAAAACCCAGATGAGAAATTGGTTAATTATAAAAACCCAGATGGGAAATTGGCTAAAGATTGATGGGTTTGAAGATGAGAGTATAAAGGTACCATTTTTACGGCGGATACAAGATTAGGGTTTTACAGGATTTGTGAGAGAATGATTACAAGGGTTTAAAGATGAAGGTGCTAGGGTTTGTATTTAAGGGCTTTTTGGTCTTTTTGTTGACAACAAGTTGACAACTTGCTCATTTGTCGATTCTTATATTTTTTTTTTAATTTTTTTTGTTTTTGTTATTAAAAAATTAAAACGTTTTTATTTGTTTTTCTACATGTGTTTTGAAGTTTGAATAGATATTTTCATACATATTACATATTGATTACTTTTGTACTAATCGCTAGTTGCTAGTCATATAATGGGGTGAGGACTAGCGTTTAATTGGGATTAATCGGTTTTTAGTTGACCATTTTACAACCATGAATCAAGAAGACATAGCGTGTAGAGATGAGAATGTTGAGGTGGGTGTGTAGGCACGGAAGGTTAGATCATATAAGAAATGAATTTTTTCAAAAAAAAATAATAATAATTTAAAATCAGAGGTGATTAATATATAATATAAGATACGGGAAAGAATATTGTGATGGTTAGGACACGTGTAAAGGAGATAAATGATGATGTTGGTTAAAGTTGCGCAAGCCCTCACCATGGAGGGGAGGAGTAGAGGAAGAGCCAAAATGAATTAGGAAGAATGGATTACACAAGACTTGATATATATGCACATATTCGAGGATATAGTCGAGGATAGGACTTCATGTAGGCTACAATACATGATATGGTTTTTTATGTGATGGTACATATTTGTTCTAACTCTTTCTTAGTTGTTTAGTTTTTATCTTTACTTGTGATGGACTTTGTATGCTATCACTTGCTATGTTCTTCATGTTTCTATGACCTTTTTCTGTTACTTACATGCATTTTTGTCAGTTAATAATAGCTTACTGATGTTATATGTTTTATGCTGTCCAGATTATACGAGAAACAATTTATGTTTATGTTTTACTTCTCAGGTCTACAACTGGTTATTGGAATTGAGGATCTCTACGGAAACCATCTCTATGGTTTATCTATATCTCATTATCTTTTTAAGACTTTACCAATATCATAGCTATTGGCGGGTACCTCCCATCACCTAGTTTACATTTAACAATTTAAAGGAACAAAAAAATAGCATTTGAAAATTGGAAAACACATTGGCAAGGAAATGATAATGTGAATCATATTCAAGAACAAAGCTTAATGTTTTGTTTTGGTTAGAAACTTACGCCTTGTTTTTGAGTTTTTTAACCAAGGAAAGAAAAGGAAATGAGAGGGAAGGATAAGAAAGGGAAGGGAAGGGAATTATTTTTTTTTTTAATTAGGTGTTTTCTTGAGTTGGAAGGAAATTAGAGGAAAGGAAATGATAACTATGTTAAAAAATAGTTATCTTTAGTAATCATCCCATTTTTGGGAGGATAACTTATTGGGAAAATACATTAATTTAATCTCTCATAACTCCTCCTACTGCTTTCCTTTCCATTCTAAAAAAAACTCAAGAACATCTATTTTTTAAATATCCTTTTTCCTTTCCTTTCTTTTCCCTCGTTTAAAAAAACTCAAGAACAGACATTAGAGCTTGATATTCAGGCCCAAACTTAGATATATTGGGCTTATTGGATTCTACCTACCACTATAACAAATCCACTCATATTTTTTATGCTTATATACATGTTCACGGGGATGTTTAGGATTCCTTGTTTTACCTTTTTATGACTTACATAAGTGATAAGTTATAAAGTTGTAACTTATGACTTATACACTTATAAATAACTTTCCCAAACACCTTATAACTTATAACTTATAACATATACCTTATAAGTTATAAGCTGTAAGGAGGTAAAATAAGGAACCTCAAACACCTACATCTTTTATATTGAGACTCTTTTTTATACTAACTTGATCGTCGGAGGGTGTTCTCATTGTTTTAACCTCGGGTCATCTTCTAACAAGTTCTAACGAGCTCTCTACCTGTTACATATTGTGATATTGATGCTCGATTGTTTCTTCAATACGAGTTTCCCTATGGCCTATAATGTTCTAAATGAAATCATTCCATCTCATGCTAACAAACACGAAGAAAATAGAACTATACTCATCGTCTCATGTTCGATTGTTTCTTCATTTTGTAATCTTTCTTGTTTAATCAAACGATTATCGTGCCCCCAAGCCTATACTTGTGTCCAAATGTTTCTTCAAGTTGTAATCTTTCTTGTTTAATCATAAATGATTTGACATAAAATTTAATGCTTTCTATACTTAAAAAATGACGATATAAATCGGCTCACATTGGAGAGCTTGCTCCGTCATGCCCGGATGGGTATGTGTTGGTAAAATCAAACGACAGAGAGGTGAGCTCGTTAGTTAAACGACCATGTTAGAAAAAAAGTTTTAAGCCATCAGCCTAGTTACCTAAAGAACACAATCCAATTACCAAACAACTCGTTTCAAAGAAGACTGTATAGTGTAACATAACGCGTATAAACCGGTGTTAAATCACATGCAAACTCGAACATATCCTAACAAAGCTCCAATACAACACAAAAATGTCCATCAAACAAAGATCAAGATTCAAACTTTTATTCTAGAAATATATACCAAAACAAATAATGATATGTAAAGATACATTTGATAGTCAATATGCAAAAAGAATTGCATACTTATTGTCTTTGATGTCTTTGATGTCTTTGATTTCTCTTTTACCAATAGTATATGTATGCATCAAGTAAACTAACAATGTCATCAAACAATTACAAATAAAAACTCAAATTATAGAGAAACTCGACCTTTATTAAACCGCATCAAGCGATAGCCTCAAATCGCTTCAACCTGTCACAGTTCGGCGTCTCCTGCTGATAATATCCCCAATGCAGCCGTTGCATTTCAAGCCGACAATTATGAGAAAGAATCGAAACATAATCATGCTCAACTCGTTCTTCAATCCCCAATCTTTCCTCACTGTTTTTCGGATACTCCTGCTCAAAGTTTCTCGATTTCACATAAAAGTTAACACCTTTTTGCGTCGTAAACATACGATCATAACCATAAGTCCTCGAAAGCGTGTAAACCGGCTCATTCGACGGCAAAAAGTTCAACAATAATATCAAAATCACAGGCAAAACTTGAAGCAAAGTCCTCATCCCACCCGACCCGTTCCCACCCTGCGTCCCCCCACCCGACCCGAAACTAAAACCCGTAAACTGCGTAGTCGCCCGTGGATTCATCCCCCCGAAAAAAAAGTTCCTAAATATCTCCTCAGCATCCACATCACCATCATAATAAAACCCGTTACCGTAACCGTTACGGTTACCATTACCGTTCCCCCCTCGTCTCTCGTAAACGGGCTCATCCGACCCGACAACATCATACCGTTTCCTACTCTCCTCAACACTCAAACACTGAAACGCTTTCGACACTTTCTTAAACGCCTCTTCGGACCCGGGAGCCTTATTCTTATCAGGATGCACTTTCAATGACAACTTCCTATAAGCCTTCCTAATATCCTCAACACTAGCACTTCTTTCTAACCCTAATATCTCATAATAATCTTTCTTCCTCTTAATCTCTCTCACAATCACCACTTGCTCATCCGAGTAAAACCCAGATCCGGATCCGGACCCGGGTCCCGGATTCCTCCGCCGTTGACCAGAATTCTCGCCGGAAAACTCGCAGGAGACGTTTTCAGACTGTTTGGAAGGTGGGTTTTGGTTATCTTGATGACCCGAATCGAGATCCGGTAACAGATCGTTGACCCGGAGTGATGGGTCTAATCTTTTGGCCTTTGTGATGAATTTTGAAGCACGGGTTTGATCGCCTGAGGCGAGGGCTTGTTTGGCGATGTGTAGACATCTCAAGGCTTCGTCTTTATTGCCGTCCATGGGTAATTGAGTGTAAAGATTGAAGATTTGAAGTGGGTATTGGGTGGATTTGGGTATTGATGATGGATTGATTGGGTATGGGATTTGGGGGAAATTGTGGGTTAATTGGGTGGTATAGTGGAAGAAGGTTTCATTGTTTTGATGGGATTAATTTAGTGTTTGTATTTTGTTAAGTTAAATAAATAAATATTACGGAGTATGTTCTTCTGACTTTTCAATATAACAAAACAATGTCTCTTTTTCTAATTATATAATTTTGTATTTATGATTTAATTATCATTCATAGTAACTATGAATGATTCATTGAATATAACTTCTTTAAAGGGTCTCGATGTTGGTATTATTGTATTCTTGTAATCCGCAACATAGTGAAGTTCTTGCTCTTTCATCTTGTTTCGAGCTCTCTACATTCTACATCACTCTCGTGTTCCGTCTATTTCTTGTTTTTGACAAACCCAAATTGAGTTGGCTATCTCGTTGTCCCTTATCAGTATCATGGAAGAAGTTCTACGCCAATTGGTGTACTATTCTCATTTGAGAGATACCAATATCGCTCTCTTGACAAAATGGTGGTGCATACGCAACGTCTTTGTTGAAATTGTTGTTTGTGATAACTCTGATATATTTTGGAAATCGTGTGAACATTTCTATATTAAATTCTTTCGCTAACACTCATGAATATTTAATTAGATAATTCTTATTGAGTTCAATAAGAAGTATGAAAATATGTTCAAATTTTGTACCCCTAATTTGGCCAAATCGATTTATATCTACGTAGGTGAATACGTGCAAGAATCATCACAATCCTTCATGAAACATCATGACATGCAGTTATAATCACCATAATTATCAGTTGACATCAATACCACATTTGCTACTTTTGTGAATAGTATTAACACGACGCCTCAAATTTGACACCGAACTTCAATTTGATATTGAAGAGCAAAGTTGGTTATGATCCTTAATTTTGATAGTGAAAAATAAATTGATTTTGAAGATTAAATTTGAGTAAATTTAATTAACTTTTCAATTCTGAAACAACTTAACCTGGATATAGGCGTTACCACCTTAACTTTAAACTAGAACCCCTAGTTCCCACTCATCAAAATTCACACTGTCGCATCCCCTTTTCCTTCCTCACAACTTCCAAGTTTCACAAATTATCGGTACTTGCTAGCCTCATACGATTATCATGTCAAGTGTTTTCAACTAATTATGTAACGTACATCAGTTCATGCCTTTATATATATCTTGGGTGAGTATCTCCAATGTTTGAGTTTAAGAATTTTGTTTTCATTTTAATTCAGATTAATAAGTTTGCTTGTGTTCATTTACAAAATCAACAAAAGAACACAAACAAAACCATTTCTTAACGAACATACACAAACAAGAAACTTTTTAGCATTATATATTCATGAACCACCTGTTTATCTAATAAATATTTAATGAACAAACACGAACAATGCTTTCTTTTGTCCAACACAAATTAAAATATTAACATAAATAATATACTTGAAAGTGATTTATAAGTTTATAACCTTTCACATGAGCGGAAGGTTAATCAAGCATCATATGATGGCGTTGATGGTCGAAAGACAAGGGTACATGCATCAATTAGTCTGTATCCCAATGGTTGAGTGTCATGCGCCTTACGCCCAAGACGATGCAAAACCATTATCGAGACGGGGGTTCACCGGAAGAAGCCTCTCCTTTCTTACGAAGTAGAGGCAAGACTGTCTACATTTTACCTTCCTCAGACTCTATCATAGCTTTACTATTATCGATGGGATTTACGATTTATTGATGATGATATAAACCTTGAACTAAATTTGACAACATGAATTGAAGAGTATCTTGTGGGCTTGTGGCTCAATATAAAAATTAGGTCAAATTGTATACACCACCCAAACGACTCACTCCATTGTCGCCACACCAAACACCTCCATTGCCCTCTCTCTCTCTCTCTCTCTCTGCAATTTGTATTGAGAGAGAGACCAACAACTCACCTGGTAACACTCTTTAATCCTTCTGTTTCTTAACCAAGATTCAATTTTTAATATACATAGCTATTCACAATGTTCATTACATATTTGGGCTCTTTAATTTTTTCAGAAAGATTCAATCTTTATCTTCTCATCATATGGTTATGTTAATCAAAATCCTAATTAGTATGCTAAAATGGGTATTCAAATTTCTTGAAAAAGATTGATTTTTTTAAAATATTTTATCATATTCTTAGCTTAAAGACACAGCCATTTCTATATGTTTAAGGTTTTTATTGGGTATTTATATTTCTTGAAAAAGATTGGTTTTTTGTTAATCTTTTATCATATTCTTAGCTTAAAGACTCAGCCATTTTCATATGCTAAGGTTTATTTTACTAATTGTTGTTTCTATGTAACACTCTTTAATCCCTTTGTTTCTTAACTATGATTCAATTTTTAGTATTCATAGTTCTTTACAGTGTTCATCAATGAATTGGACTCTTTATTTTTTTCAAAAAGATTCAATCTTTATCAGTTTTTTCATCATTTGATTATGTTAATCAAAACCCTAATTAGTATGCCTAAAATGGGTATTTAAATTTCTTGAAAAATATTGATTTTTTAAAATATTTTATCATATACTTAGCTTAAAGACACAGCCATTGCCATATGTTAATGTTTCATTTTACTAATTATTGTTTTTTATTGTCATGTTTTTGTAGAAAGCAGGCATATAATGCCCCTGTTTCTTAACCAAGATTTCGATTTTAATATACATAGTTCTTCACAGTGTTCATCACTTAATTGTGTCCTTTAATTCTAAAAAAAAAGATTCAACCTTTAATCCTTTATCAATCTTCTTCATCATATTGTTATGTTAATCAAAACCCTAAGTAATCACTTAAATGGGTATTTATATTTCTTGAAAAAAGATTTGATTTTTTAAATAGTTTATCATTTTTAATAGTCAGCATCATAACCGCATATTCTTAGCTTAAAGACACAGCCTTTGCCATATTTTAAGGTTTTATTTCACTAATTATTGTTGTTATCATCATGTTCTTGTAGAAAGCAGACCTTTTTTATTGGGCTTTATTGTTGGGATTATTTTAATCTTGGTGGTGAGCTTAATGGATACAAGGGGTTTATTGAAGAATAATAAAGACGAGTTATTTTCAAATTCCGGAATAGGGTTTCTTTGGTGTTCTAGAGATGATAATATTTCTCAATCTGGAGCCTTTTTCGCAAGTGTTGGGCAGATGGGTAGGGGTAGTTTTGGAAATGTGAACGATAACTCACCAACTTCAATAACAACAAATGATAATGAAGGTGTCAAACTTCCATCTTTATTGGCACCCGAATCTGGTTTTGCGGTTATTGAGGTACCAAAAATGGAGGTATCGAACGGTGTTGTTTTAAAGAAAAAAAAGGGTTTGAAGTTGAAGATCAAGATTGGGAATCCGTCTTTACGGAGGTTAATCAGTGGTGCGATTGCGGGTGCGGTTTCAAGAACTTGTGTTGCTCCATTAGAGACAATAAGAACTCATTTGATGGTCGGTAGTTGTGGGCATTCTAGCACTGAAGTGTTTCAAGATATTATGCAGACCGAAGGTTGGACCGGCCTCTTTAGGGGCAATTTGGTCAATGTCATTCGTGTTGCTCCGAGCAAAGCGATTGAGGTATAACTTATTTAGTTATTTGTCTTCAATCTTTATTTATTAATTTTAGTAGTAAATGTGTGATGAGAGTGTATGTGATATTTTGCAGTTATTTGCTTATGATACGGTTAAGAAAAGCTTGACTCCTAAAGCTGGAGAAAAGTCAAAGCCGCGTATACCCGAGTCATTGATTGCAGGTGCTTGTGCTGGAATTAGCTCCACCATATGCACCTACCCTCTTGAATTGCTCAAAACTCGACTTACGGTACAGGTAAAAAGTTAACCTTTTTCACTTATGAATTGCGTATCGAGGTGACGGTTTCTGTAAAGGGTCTATTTGGGCTGTGTTATATATAAGCGGTACATATATATTACAAACAATTTCTATTGTTTATTCATGTTAAACAAATAGGCCGTTGCACTAAATGAGTATGATTGGCACTCGCATAATAAAAATATCACATTTTACTAATATGTTTGGCTAACGCAATTTAAGTGAAATTTAAAAACAGAAGAACGTGACATTCTAGGTAAGTGATTAATTACGCAACGTGGATGTAGGTATCAAAACTCTATTATAAATTAATGGTCAAGCCATGGAGACGCACAAGAAGTTAGTTATAACTTTTAACTAATAGAACAACATAAGTTCAGAATGAGAATATGGAATACAATTAGGGGGTTGTGATACTTATGGTGGTGGAATGCTTGTTGTATTTGCCTTCGGGAATGAGACTGCTGGCACCACTGTTGCCTATGTTGTTTCTTTTGGTGTCGGTGTTACTGGTGGCCATTTGACGACAAAAGAATTAGTGGGAGTGACGGTGGTACTAAAAGTATCATTTCAAGAGGCAAAACAAAAAGCATCCCACCATAACAAGCATCGCAATCAATAATCTGTACTTCATGTTCTCCATTCTAAACTTTTTTGTTGTTTTATTCGTTCAAATTTATATTTACGTTGATGTACGTCTTCAAGGTTGGACCAATGGACCCTTGATTTATAGTTGAGTTGTGATAATTGATTTTATGTTGTGTAGTTGATCAATTACCCGAATGTCAAGTTCATCTTTTTCTAACTTTCACCTAAACCGCGTCCAATACTTATATTCATTTTGTCCCACACGAAAGTTGATTTATCTGAAAAAGAGAATTAAAAATGGCATGTTGCCAATTAAGTTAACATATTATTACAAATTTGGTTAATAATGATAATTTTTTTAAAAACTTTATTGCAGCTAAAATAATCATTTTTATATTCAAGATAATTTTTTTAATGAAATTAATAAAATATTCAATACATTCAAAAGAACATATTATTGACATATTTCTAAGAAGTATGAACATAAGTTTTGGCCCTTCTCACACTTTAAAACAAAAAAAAAGTTCACATAAAAGTTACGATCTATATTGTCATTTCACGATTACAAAAAAGAAATAAATTTTTATAATATATTTTTTAATATAAATAGTTGACATTGTATTTCCCTTCCTCAGAGGGGCGTGTACAAGAATCTTGTGGACGCATTTATAAAAATTGTGACAGAAGAGGGTCCCACCGAACTCTACCGAGGCCTCACACCAAGTTTAATCGGTGTCATCCCGTACGCTGCTACAAATTATTTCGCATACGACACGTTACGAAAAGCATACAAGAAAATCTTGAAAAAAGAAGATATTGGGAACATTGCAACTTTGTTAATCGGGTCAGCAGCAGGTGCAATTTCAAGCAGTGCAACTTTCCCACTTGTGGTGGCCCGTAAACATATGCAGGCGGGCGCTGTAAACGGGCGGGTCTATAATAACATGCTTCATGCACTTTTGAGCATTCTTGAAAAAGAAGGGGCTGCGGGTTTGTATCGTGGGTTGGGCCCGAGCTGTGTTAAGATAGTTCCTGCTGCTGGGATATCGTTCATGTGTTACGAGGCGTGTAAGAAGATATTGGTTGAGAAAGAAGATGATGAACCGTGAGAAGCGGGCTCGGATGGAAAGTTGGGATTCAGTTTTTTTTTTTTTTTGGGTTTTGAAAGATAATAAAATCTGATTTTATAGGTTTTTTTTTGCTGAGGATGAGGAAAAATTTAACATCTTTGGTCAAAGGGATATTTGATGTTACATGAAAGATTCAGAATGAGAATTTGCATTTTGGAAATAGTTCATGTTTTTGATATGATTTTGGTTTTTATTATTATTAATATTATTATTATTATTATTTTTAATAATAACATTTTGAGTCAAACAAATGACTATCAAATCTGTTTATAGCATATCTACTTGTGATACTATGATGTTGACTTGCACATGTCAAACTGTTGACTGACACCTTATAAAATCTAATGAAAAATGTTTTAAGATCATTTCAATGGTGAGACTAAAAACTAAAAAATGACAATCAAGTTGATGCTGTTTTCGTTGCGCCAATATATGCATGTCAAATCTAGAGATCATGTGATCCAACTGCCTCGAGCATAATGGTCGGATATCATAGGCACCTCGTGTATATTGACTTTTCTATAGAAGTGAGCAATGAGCAATTTTTCTAAGCTTAATGCATACAATCAATGCTTTATAGCTTTCCTTGAAGTCAGTATTCGGTTTAATTCATTTGCATGTACTTTCTAGTAATCGTCGGATGTCACTAGGACTTCACTTTCTTAGGTATTATTTTGAAAAGATTTCAATAATACATCTACAAAACATTTGTACACAATCGCGGTATCAGTACTTCACAAAATCGTATGTGCTCATCGTGTTGGCTATATGATGTGCAATATGCCAATATGACACATTTGCATTTTTGCTTTCGTTAGTTGCAGACGATGGTGAACACGAACAAGTACCTTAAACCAAAATCAGAAACGAAAAACATTGGAAACATAAACCAAAACCAATTGCAGACATAATCGATTTAACCTCAAAATCAAGTGCGAGTGCTGCCATCGAAGGCAAAATCGATTTAAACAACCACCCATATATTTATTCTACTACAACTTGCCACCAACCCGACTACCCAAGTCTTCCACAATAACAAAACCATACACTCACAAGCCGAATCAAATGCTACACTTCCATGAGATCATAGATATTGACTTGTTCTCGGTATGAACTCAAAAAGTTTTGAAAAGCGACCTCGCTCTTCTGATAACAAAACTTATTCCTTTAATTAATTCTATTCTAAAACTTGTAAACCATGTCTTCTGTGTATCCAAGCTCCTTAAGCACACCGCTCACCTCCCCTTGTGTCCAATCTTTCGCCTTCCCGCCAGACACATGTGCCATCATTCCGGGTGGACTACAAACCTAAAACAACCAACATAGTATATATGTCACATGTAGTAATAATAATAATAATAATGTTCAAATAAACCGTTGTCATATAATTTATGAAGGAAGATCTTACGAGTATAAGTGTATCATCACTTGGAGCAGGTAACCCTTTTGAGACCATATCTTTTGATATGTAACCCGTACCTCCAACCCAGTATTTCGATGGAGTGTCAACCGTATAAAACACCTGAAAGTTTTTTTTAATAAATAATAAATAACACGAATACGCTATAATACATGGTTTGAAAAAACAAAGGTGGTATGGTGGTACCTTTAAATTGGGATGGCTAGCAGCGAGCATATCGAGTTTCTTTTTCAGTAAAATGTCATCAGGTGATACATTTGCATAAATCAAAGATACCTGAAATAATATCAATAGTAAATTACCTTTTTGTCCTTGATTATGTGCACGACACATGACATGCTAAAAGAAGAACACTTTGCTTACTTTGGTGTTATCTTCGGGGTTCTTAAGAATGGCTTCAATGACTTGAAGCATTGGGGTGATACCGGATCCACCTGCAATCTGGAAAACATAAATTTATTAGCGAACGTACACGAGCCGAACGAACATGAACGGAGCATGTTCGTGTTCGCTCGTTTAACTTTAACCGATCGAACATGAACAACAAAACAAACGGGATTTTCTTGCTTGTGTTCGTTCGTTAAAAAAATGAACGTACTTGCGTTCGTTTATGTTCCTTCGTTAAATGTATAAACGAAAGGTTCACAAACATAACTGATAAAAACCAACTGAAAATAGATGTGAAGTTGTGAACAATGTGTTGGGCCAAAAACATTATTAAAACTAAACTAAACTGTAATGGGTGTAAAAAAATGAACAAACGTAATGCAAAGTAATGAACAAAAACGAATTTAAATGAACAAACGTTCACGCACATACATGAACGAAAACTAATGTTCAAGTTCATTCGTTTATTAAATGAACGAACATAAACAATTCACTGAATGTTTGGTTCGTTTACAGGCCAATGTGTTTCTTCATATTGGGTGTGTATCGGATCTTTTCAATGGGTCTGCATAAGACCCATTCAATCATTTGTAATCAAACGCACAATTCACTGAATATTAGATAGTTTTATATTAGCTTAGTTAAACGGTTTACCCTTTCACTTCAAGCACATCACCCGGCTTTAGTTTATCAAAATGTTGACTCATTTTCCCTTCAGGATAAATCTTGATCATCAAATCAAAGTAACCTTTAGAATCTGGATCTGATATCGGGGTGTACCTGAGCATTCACAAGTCATCAAGTTCAATATTATTATTCAGTTACATTAACTAATAATTATGTTCATATTCACATGAAACTTACGGGCGGACAACATATTTTGTCTTCCCTTCAGCATCTTCTCCCAACGGAGCCCTGCAAATCAAGAATAAAACACATAAGGTTTATTTCTAAAACCAAGTAGTTAACCTATGTTGCTAACATTATAAATTTGATTTCGTAAAGGTTTTAACAAGCTTGCCTTATAATGAGGCATGATGGAACATCGAGTCCCAATTTGAGATTCGGATCAAACGAAAACCTACAATTATAATATCATTTGCAATTTTTAATTAGTAACTTTCGATAATTTTATTATAAGAAAGTGAAAAACTGTGAATGTAACCTGTATAGCTGAGTATTATGGCTGACTTTAGCCCTCTCTTGAAGCTTAAACTCTACCCATTTATCAGAAATGAGAGCTGAAATACAAATTACAAAAGAATCACCATTTAAGCTAAATTACAGCAGTTTAACTATGAGATGAGAGATATGCAACAATCAATACTTACCAGTTTTAGGGCCAGTCTCCTCGTTGATTTGATCCAAATGAACCTGTAAGTAGAGAAAACAAATAACTGGTCAGCGATCCCATTAACAGATTCACAATATTTGTGTGTGCTTACAAAATATGTATAATAGTGCTCAGTGAAACAACTTACGACTAGTTCCATACTTTGTATTTTTTTTCTTAAACTAACCTATTATTGTGTAAATCATCTTGTTCTCCAAGTAGTTTTAAGGATTTGTTAGAAACAAGTGGTGTAATACTTTAATTCTCCAAACAAATGATTCACCATGTTACATTCATATATTAGAGAGTTTCGTTCGATGTTGAATAATCCCTTTTAGAGTGACACTTTAAAACATCTTACTTACGTGTCTGAGATTATTATAGCATATATTGCTGAAGATCTTCTCAAACACTTAACTATATTTAAAAGCATGATAGAAATTATAGAATCACAGCCTATTTGAGAGCCAAGATTCACAGTTTAGCGTTTTCATCTTCCGTAGATTAATATTTATACAATCTGATAAAACTATATAACAATCAGTTCCTAAATAGCATACACACAAACCTGATTAACAGCATCCTAACTACTTGATCCTCGATGATAGCTTGGAAAAAGTTCGTTCCTATTCGGCTCGGTTCAGTTTGTAAATGAGCCAAGCACGAGCAAATGTACGCTCGGTTTGGTTCGGTTGGCTCAAATTACGTTTTAATTTACTTTTCTATATAAATAATCATACACACACACACAGTCTTTTTAAACCCTTTTATAAATAACGCTCAGAAAGTTGCTCTCGCTTGATGCTCAATCAAAAAACACTAATTCGATTTCGGCTTGTATGTGAGCTGTGCAATGCTCGATCAATTTTGGCTCGTTTTGTAAATGAACCAATCGGCTCGGTTTGATTTGTAAACGAGCTAAGCACGAGCAAGCCATCACTCGATTCGGCTCGTGAACAGCCCTAATCCTAACATCTGAAATCAAACAAAACTGCTTAAAAGGCACAATTTCAGATCACATATTCCACACAACAACGTAAACACATAATAATAATAATAATAATAATAATAATAATAACAATATGATGATGAAGAATTACCAAATTAGGCTCAGAAAAGTAATAAAAAAAGGAGATTCCACCGGAGACAGCAGCGACCGCTCCGACTGGAATCCGGAAATGCGATTGCGAGTGGCCTCGAAAGGCGTTGGAGAATGTGATCGGTGTAGCTTTGCTTAGTCTTCTGAAGAAAGTCGACATGTTTGGCGATTGAGAGTGATGACGGAAAGTGAGATTTTGAGGGTTTGGTTTTCAGATCGTTAACGGATTCCAGGGGAAAGAGAGTGATTGGTCAACAAAAACAAAAGCTAATATTCGGGTAGGATAAAAACTGGTTTTGGTTGGATTGGGTCAGCTCGGGTCAAGTTGGGGTAGAGGTGGAGCCAGTTCCGGTAGATTCTACCGGGAAGAAACTGAAACATGGTTCATATCTGCAGGTCGGGCGGAACCAGGTTCGGTTTCAGGTTAGGTACCATGAATCGGGTCCGAGTTTGCTGGGTTTTTATCGGGTCGGGTATGTGTCTTAACCAGGTAGAGGTGGAACCAATTCCGGCGAGTCCTGGAATCCTGATTCGTACCTGTTGGGTCAAGAAGAACCAGGTTCAGTTTAGGGTAGGGTCCGAAATCCACCTCTAGGCTAAGGTGTGCTTGGTTTGGTTCGGTTGTTAACATAAATCGAGTTCAAATTTACCGGTTAATCTGTTTTATAAACCAATCGGCTTTTGGTTAATCAGTTCGGTTTATTCGGTTAGTTTGTTGGCTTCCGGTTTGGGTAGGTTAATTTCGGTTAATAAACAAACCAAAACCAAACTTGGGCTAAAAGTTTTGCTTAGAAACACATGAAATGAAGGTATAAAACATGAAACGAAGGTATAAAACGTAGAAATATATGAAAATATGAATGGTTCAGTTCGGTTAACAGAGAATACCTAAAACGATTACCAATTTCCAGTTAATTAGTTTTCGGTTGATTCGGTTATCAGTTAATTTTGGTTCGGTTTCCAATTACAATTCGGTCAATGTTCATCCTTGCCTTTCAATTTAGTTATACTTTGAAGATAGGTTAACAATATTAAGGGGGCATTTAAAAGGAATCATTATAGTTAAACACTCGTATAATGACTGATGTGGCAATGAAGAGAGCGTAGAATCAATAAAACCCCCCTTATTGAACCCTTTTAACAATTGGCATGCTATAGGTGGTTTGATCAATCACTTTTGACTAACGTGTTATTACTAAAACTTAGGTTTAAAACCTGTAGCAGACCCAAGTGTTATATACCGAGGTTAAGTGATCCAACATACTATTTTAGTGCTATACGATATCCAATTATTTTATCTGTAATATGCGAAGAGTAGACTCTGATTAATCACACATATTCGAAGAATGACCTTCGAATAAAATATTAATAGGTCCCCTACGGTTAGAAATTATTCTCATCCTATTGCCACCAACAAGCAAAAATGGACCCAAAGATCACTCATTTAACTCACATCTTTTTCATTATTCAAAATCATTTATCAAGATCATACAAGGACCGGGTTCATAAAGTAATGTTCTAATATGATCAATCCGATTATTAACCGGTTTATAAATCAAACCCATTTGTCGATGAGATCTGACTCTAAACAATAAAAACACGAACCTCGTTACCAATTTCATTCCAACTACATCTAGCTTCTTTCAGCACCCAATTATACTCCATCTTTTCTCTTATCTTCATCACCTTATCTCACATCACATCCCGCGTAAATGCTAGAATATACACAATCACATCTATATCACAAAATCTCTTTTAGACATTTCACCAAAAATCTTAGATTGTTTGAAACAATATAATAACAAAAGAAGTGTAAAGAGATAAAAGTTCTTGACTATGAAACATGTGAAGCTTATAGATATTCACATTTCTAAAGCCATGGCTTTTTGATGTATCTCGTGACAGATAGATTCTTCAACTATTATTGCAATCTACAAAATAAAGGTGTGCATGAGCATTTTTTTTCTTTCTTGATCAGTGGTCTTGCTTAATATTCTCTACATTGGATGCATTGGATGTTTGATGCTATAAATAAATACTATAATTTATAAAATGTTTTAAGTTGTCACAAGACAGAAAATTTATAGTATTTGTGGGGTTATTAAGACTTAATATATCTTGATCATAACCAGATGACATTATAAATTGTCATCTGGTTAGATTTTACCAGTAAAGCGTTCGCTTTGGTTGCCTGCTCGATTTTCAAAACATTATTTGTGGCCATTGTTTCTAATTTAGAAATGAAGAATTTTTAAGCTTTTCCACAAATAAGAAAAATATTAAAACTTTCTCTTGACTATCCCTAATTTCATATATCTATTAATTCATTATTCATAATGTAGACATATATAGTAAACTTCAAATATACGAGCATCTCCAACGGGGGTTTTCCACCCCTCGTCTGGATTGCGTGACATGAAATGATGGAACAAACGAGGAGGAAGTGGATGACTGGCGGTGTGGACCTCAAGTCTGCAAAGCCACACACACACACACATATATATATATATATAGGATCAAGATCATGAGAGAACCTTTTTGAAATTGAGAACTATGAGAACCATTTTGGACCACAAAAAACTCAAAAATAAAAAAATCATAAAATAAAAAAAACACAAAAATCAAAAAAGTAAAAAAACCAAAATTCTTATTTTATCCTCCCGGTTTCATAAAAAAAAACTCGGTTTAGCTAAATTATATACACATATGTATAATATATACATATATGTATATTTACATGTTTTTTTGTACACATGTGTATAATTTAAGATATATGATACTGTACATATGTGTATATTACGTAACTAAAGATTATATAAAATTATACATATGTGTATAATACGACGTTTTTTTATTTTTTTAATGAAACCGGAATGAAATATAAGAATTCTAGTTTTTTTACTTTTTAAAAATTTTTATTATTTTTTGTTTTATAATTTTTTTAAATATTTTTTTAAATATGTTTTTAGTGGTCCAAAATGGTTCTCAAAGTTCTCAATTTGCAAAAGGTTCTCTTAGGATCCTTACCCTATATATATATATATATATATATATATATATATATATTATAAATTTTTAATAATTTTTTTATTGGGTTTGTGGAGGTTTGGTGTTGTAGAAGATATAAGAGTTTTTGAATGATGTTTGGAGCTGATGTGGTCGTTGATGTGACGACTTGTAAAAGTTTCGCATCGGAGATGCTCTAAGAACAACCCGTCGAACCATAGAAAACAACCACACTTTAAAAATGATTGGTTTAACTCTTAAACATGAGACTTGTACAATTATTATTATACATTTAAATGTGTTTAATCAATAAACAGTATAACGGTTGACATATAAAAAGAGGAATGTAAGCAATGTGTTGCATTATGAGGAACTTATTCTTATATGGAAGACAGTAAAATTCTTTATGTTTTGATACTCGTGCATATGAACCTAACAAGTGTGCATATGAATAAGGTGTATGCAGTGTATGCATACATGGAGTCCATGTTATCCACAAGTGGGGCCATTCATGTGAGAAATAAGTGGATATAATGCAAAAAGAATCATGAACATAACAAGTTATCCGGTGACAATATTTAAACTAAGTCAAATGGTCATTAATATATAGGGTTAAGTTATTCTACAACGAGTAACGAAAATGAGAAGTATGAGAAGCCATAAATAATTGACATGTGTCAAGTGGGGACTAAAAGAAAAAGGGTATAGAGGTAATTGTACACATTTTCTCTCTCCACATGCAAGACACATGTTAATACCCCTAACATTTTAGAACATTTATAACATTTTCGTATGATATTTTTTTTAAAAAAAAATCATCATAATAACAAGCGGTTTTTTATCTTTAATATGAGTATAATTTTTGTTATATAAAATTTAAAACAAAAATCACGTCATTGTGTCTTTTCGTACACCACTGTGTCTTTTCGCTTATCATTGTGTCTTTCTTCGTCATTGTGTCTTTTCGCACACCATTGTGTCTTTTAGCACACCATTGTGTCTTTTCGCTTATCATTTCATTGTGTCTTTTAGCACACCATTATGTCTTTTCGCTTATCATTGTGTCTTTTTTCGTCATTGTGTCTTTTCGCTTATCATTGTGTCTTTTTTTGTCATTGTGTCTTTTCGCACATCATTGTGTCTTTTTATCTAATACATAAAACACAATGCTTAATACATGTTACATAATAACTTGAAACGTAAAACACAATATCCTAAAACGTAAGACATAATGGTGAATATGTATAACACAATGACCTAAAACGTAAGACACAATGGTGAATACGTATAATACAATGACTTGAAACGTAAAACACAATGGAAACAACATATTACACAATGATACAATGAACAACAAAAAAACACAATTAAAAAACCCATTAATTTTTTTTATTTTTTTATAACAATATGATACTCATATTAAAGATAAAAAAACGCTTATTGTTATGGTGAATTTTTTAAAAAAAATAATGTTGTATGAAAAAGTTATGGACATTTTAAAATGATGAGGGAATTGACATGTGCCTTGCATGTGGAGAGAGAAAGTCAACAAATGTGTGTTATTACCTTCATGCCTTTTTCATCAACTTTTATTTATTAAATTAATCTCAGCCATTAAAATTTAAGATCAATGGACTGGATTCCTTCTCACCATTCTTATTTTTTTTTGTCATTTGTATTTTAACTTTACCCTTAATATATATTAGGTTATATTTTCAACTAAGTGTAACAAAGGGTAACCCATATTTATGTTGAAGAACCTCAAATATTATATATAAAAATCGACATATTTTGATGACCGAGGAGTCAATGGACTCTTTTGACCTTTGGTTTCACCCTTGTACTTATCCATCGTTGTCCACAGAAGCATGGCTCTCTCCTTTTTACCTTTCATTTACCTCTCATATTTCTTGCCCTTTATTGTCCGTATAGACAGATCTTGATGCTTATATCTTATTAAGGAAATTAATTCATGTTTCTCATAATTAACATACGATTATAGATTGTGCAAAACTAGTTACCACACCTCTTAGCTCCACTAAGCCACTCTCCCCCTTTGATGGCTCGTCTCATGTTGACCTTACCCCGTATTGTGAATTAATAGGTTCTCTACAACATATTGCTTTTACTCGACCCGATGTCTCTTATGCAGTTAATAAGCTCTCTCAATACATGCATGCTTTAACTCAACTTCATTGGCAATCCTTAAAACGGGTTCTTCGTTATCTAAAAGGCACAATCCATCATGGTTTGTTAGTCAACCGCGATTCTCCTATCAATCTTACCGCCTTTACCAACTCCGACTGGGTGGAATCACAGATGGTGAACAGTCCACAACTGCATACATCATCTACCTTAATTGGTTCCAATATCATCTCCTAGTGCTCTTTGCGTCCAAAATCGGTCTCTCGCTCTTCAACCAAGGCGGAGTACAAAGCATTAGCAAATGGAGCACGCGTCTTCATCTCATCATGTACACAAATAATCAATCACAACATCTATCTACCATAGTAAAAACCACTATTATGTAGTAATCGCCCACTTTGATCTCACAACATTATATCGTCTATCTAATTACCCATAACATGTAAAAGATTATTCGAATGTACATACTAAAACTTTGTTCATGTCTTGAATAACCAATAATATGTAAAAGATTATTCTAAAATGCATTCTTATTTTCTATCATGAGACTCGATAACTTTGTTATTCCATTCGTATTGCCTTGCCTAAAAACACTCAAATATGACTCAAAGTCTTAATAAGCTTCGTATCTCCCAATTTGGTTATTCTTGAGACATCAATTAAGAGATTTTACCACAAAACACATAATACATTGGGTACTAATGCTCATGTAAGTCAAAGTTATATGCATAAGAAGTCGAAAATAACAATCTAGTCAAGGCTTAACAAACAATCACACTAACTAACATTCTAGTCAAGGCTTAACACACAATCATACTATAAGCATGAAACACTGTTTAAACTTTTCTATTGAAAGTTACAACTTGTAAACTATTTTCTTTCCTTTTTGACTTTTTATAAAGTCAACTTAGTTGTTAATTTACTTTTAAACTTAATTGAGTATCTTATTAACCTGTTATCATTTGTATTATATTATTTAAATCCCCATGCATATTCTATTTATGTTTACATATATGTTAGGGAACCAATATAGGCCCTTTGGTTTTTAATTAAACTTGCATAGATTGCTTTGAATATTTGCGATGATAAAAATTTGATTTCCTGAAAAGCCACTCTTTAGGTCAATTTAGATAGAACAAATTATAGTAGTTCTTAAATATCAACGGTGCACTTAATTCACTTGCACATAATGCATTGAAGATAATCAGGGCCGTCTCTAAGGATTTATATACCTCGGCCGAGCTGAAATAAAAAGGCCCATACCTTAACAACAAACTATATAAGCTAATTTTTTTAAATGACGCTTAATGTTATAACAATAAGCATAAAATAATATATTATTAAAACCAAATACCGTAATAACTAATTATTTGTGAAACACTACTAATATTGGATAAAAAAAATAGATTGTCCTTGAAGGCTCCGAGTGGCGTAATTTAGTTGGGGCCAGGGGTGGCCCTGGCCCCTCTGTTTTTTTCCTCGGTGGTGTAAATCTATCCTTTTTCGGTCGAAAATCCGTATACATAGTGTAAATTTACCCTCTTTCGATCGAAATTTTGAGCCCGTTCCCCTCCGTTTTTTGCTTGGTAGTGTAAATTTATCCTTTTTCGGCCTAAAATTTTTATACATAGTGTAAATTTACCCATTTCCGGCCGAAATTTTGAGCCCAGACCCTCCGTTTTTTCACTCGGTAGCATAAATGTATCATTTTTGGGCAAAAAAAGTGTATACATAATGTAAATTTACCCGTTTCCAAATGAAGTTTTGAGCTCGCCCCCCTCTAGTTAATATATATATATATATATATATATATATATATATATATATATATTGATTCCGGCCCTTCGACGTGTATATCTAAGCTTCGCCATTGGTGGCTGGCTTGGTCAACCGCAGAAGAGCCTGGTGGTCAACAATGAACCAACAGTGGTGGTCAGCTGGGTTAGTCATTGTTCAGGTTTTGTTCCAACATTTGCAAAGAATGAAGGAAGCAAAACAGGAATTTCAATCAACAACTATTTCTTTTATTTTGCATTGAGAGTTTATTTAACTTTTTTAGTTTTTAGTTTTAGTTTGGGTCCAATAATTTAAATTTGATTAAATGGATTATGAATAAAAAAGAATTTTGGGCCCAGTAATTATAAGATGGTAAAGATCAAATTATATTTTATAAATTTTATATTTTTAAATGTATATATAAAAAATATAGATACAAAAAATTTTGGCCCCCAAAAATTACGTGCCCCGGCCGATGGTCCGACCGGCACTACCCTCCAGCCAGCCCTAAAGATAATCCATTTAGTGGGAGAAAGAAAGTGTGCGGTTATATAACCATCTTATGTACTACATTTAAAGTAGCACGTATGTGTGTATTACGTGTGTGTAAAAGGAATATTCCGAAATTCAAAACACAGCGGCTATTCGCTACATTGCATGACTAGTAGATTCTTGATATTATTGAGGGACAAATGGCTGAATTTATTCTTCCAAACTCCCTCTCCTTCATTTCTTGAAATATTCATTTTGTCTAAAGAATGCTGCTGACTAGGATTCTTCCATACCCAATCCTAGGTTTACACTCAACACTTGGAATCAACTTAGGCATTACAATTTACATGTCAGCACCAAAATATTGACAAGTTGATGAGAACCTATTTAGTGACCATTTTTAATATGGTCCTCCATATAAGTATCTTCTGATTTTGGGAATTTTATGATCAACAAAGTCCATAATTTCTCTTTGTATCCACAAGGGAGGTATGGAATAATTATACCCATAATCACTTTCAACAGGAAAACATGCATTCACACACATATATACACATATAATGTACATTTCATCTTTCTAATCACCAAAGGTTTAGGAGGTCTTGAGTACAGGTCTCTCGGAAAAAAATTCGTCGCTTAAAAATAAGATATCTAGAACTTTACAAATCATTAAGATTGCCTTTTGTTTTAAGATTATGCAAAACCTAATGTTTCTAACGATGTTTCAAAGATATGTTATGGTTTCCACAACAAAATGATTTCATTCACAGTTTAACTACTATTTGTGAAATATAAAACTAGTATACACTCGGTATATCCGACTTTTAGCATACACGTCAGGCTCATCATTTTAGGTTAACAATTTCATCGTATTTGTTCGAGCTTCTGACAAACACACATAAGTGAGAATCTAAATGCCCATTTCAAGATTCTAGTCGTCAAGACAATATCAAAATTGTATACACTCAGTATATCCGACTTTTAGCATACACGTCAGGCTCATCATTTTAGGTTAACAATTTCATCGTATTTGTTCGAGCTTCTGACGAACGAACATAAGTGAGAATCTAAATGCCCATTCCAAGATTCTAGTCATCGATCAAGACAATATCAAAATTGTTTGGTCACAAAGAAATTATCAAGATCTAAGCACTTAATATGTTATAATTCATAAAAACTTAGTCAGATAATATAAACACTCGATATTTGTAGATTTTTCTAACAAAATATATACCTATATAATATTACGGCCACAAGTGGAGATTGCAAGAAAGAGAATAAGTTGAAAGCCTTTTCTTGTCCAAATAATGCAAGGGAATCATGTAAAGTGCCAAAGTGAGGCATTCTTGGAATTTATAGCTTGTGAACTGTTCTTTGGTACATTACCTCCATCTAAGTGTTTATATGTTTACCTTTTCATGTTGGAGTAAGGATAGCATATATAGTTTACAAGACATGGATTGAGTAAGAATATTAAATGAATTTAATATAAATGCCATTGAATATTTTATTAGGGATTTGGGGGGGGGGGGGGGGGGGTTCTCTGAAAATCACCCCTGGGTAGTCACTTTGTTGATCATCAACCCCATTGCCGATGCTTTGCCGCTTGTTTGCGGTTATATTCCGCGGTTTATATTATAATACCCGATGCAAGTAGGTGAGCTCGAGAGAGAGCCATGTGTGTGCAAAGGAGAGAGGGGATATTAAAATGGTATAGAGTAGTTGAAAGATAAGTGTTGTCACTAAAGATGGTGTTCTAATGTAGTCCGAACTTCAGAGTGGTTAAGGGTAATTAAAAAGAGATGACAATGCCGGATTGGTGGAATCCTAAAAATCTAGGGTAATCCAAAGTACTCTAAGAAGCGCTCCCACTCCCCTTATGTTTAATACTCATGTTTAAATGAATTTAATATACATGCAATTGCATACTTAATTTAAAAGATGTGAAGACTGAAATAAACAAAATACGGAGTTTAAAGTAGTAACTGAATCAGTAAATGAGATTTTGGAAGAAAAAAAAGTATGCTATTTTTTAAATCTGGTTCAACAACTTGGTCCGATTCACGATGACCAGTCGGCTCAAATAAATCCAACCCGACCGTTTATGTCACTCCAAATACAAGAAAACTTGGTAGGGATGAAATTTGATAATAAATGCATGGGAAGGTTTATGAGTTTATCTAACTAATATAAATTTACTAGAAAGGTTTATCTGAACAAAATGGCATTTTTTCTACTTCAGGAATCTCATTCCAAGGAGGCAATATGCAAACACACTACCAAAAATGTCTTGTAAAAAGGATTAATTAATATTTCATTTGGTTATTTGGGTCCCATACTTTAGAGCCTTTTGGCAAGTATATAAACACTTCATGTTTCAATCAAGAAAATCACCAACTCAAATATTGCCATATATCCTCTCTTCTTTTGCCTCACAATATCACACATTCTCAAAGTACTTTCTTATTCTTTGGAGATTAACAATTTCAATGCTAGCTTTTAGATGATATGAAATGTGATGGTTCTTTATTTGGTATTTTCAGGTTATAAACCTTACAACAAGAGAAAATGAGCAGTGGAGATTGGATGTGTGCTGCATGTCAACATTTGAACTTTAAGAAACGCGACGCTTGTCAAAGTTGTCATTGTCCTAAATTCGCCACCCAGGATGAGGTGTCGTTTTATGGGATGAATAGAACGAAAATCTTAGCTGGAGACTGGTATTGTGCCACATTCAACTGCGGGACACACAATTACGCGAGTAGGACCGCGTGTTATATATGTGGTGCGCTTAGAGATTATGGTACTATGATGGCGGCTCCAAACACGTATGGGTATGATACTAGTGTTGTTCCAGGCTGGAAAACCGGAGATTGGATTTGCAATAGGTATAAATAAGATTCTCAAGTGAAATAGATTAAGTTTATGTGAAATGTTACTTAATCTTTGTTCATATATTGTTTGTTTTCAAGTAGATTTGGCTGTGGGCTGCACAATTATGCTAGCAGAATGGAATGCTACAAATGCAAAGCACCAAGGAGTAATTGAGGTAATCAAGTAAAACTTTCATTTTTCTAAATTATGTTTTATGAATAATATATTAAAATTCCAATATTTTTTTTTATTTTGTTTTCAGGATGCAAATGAATCTTGAGGAAGACAACCAACCAAGTGCCTCAATGATCATCTTTAATATGTTTCTTTTGTTCTTTTTTTTTCTCTTTTCATCATAATGTAGCCTTGTACTTTTTTTGCTTCAAAGCAAATTAGTCTATAACATTGTGTTGAGTTAATTAAATGATATTGCACTGGTTTTATATCTTATATACAATTTAGATATATGTAAGTGGACACATTTAGGCGCAGCTAACTAAAAAATTACTACTTACAACTAATTAAATATTTAAATATTAGAATGAGTACAATTAATTAAATATTTATGATGCATTTTTAAAACAATTTTTTGGATTGGGAAAAAGTTAGTCAAATTTTGTCATATTCTTTGAAAAGATGCAAATTTCATGCCAATACTAGATTCCAAAATATCATGGAATTTGTGGAAGCAATTTCATGCCAATATTTACACATTTTATTGCCTATTTCATGCCAAAAGTTCTTTTGAACTCCATGCCGATTTCTCTTTCTTTAGTCACAAGCTGAGCCGCCACCATTCTTTCATAAACTAATGCTTTAATAATATTGCGGGTCGCTACTTGGACCATAGTCTTACAAATGAGCGATGGCGGCCCAATTTGTGACTAGAGGACTGTAGTCCTGCAAGAGATAGCGACTCAATGAGGAAGCGATGCCAGAGGAACGTAGTAAGATCTTCGTGGTGAATGAGAGCCTTAATATAGGAAAATCAGGAGATGAATCAACACGGTGAGGCTTGGAGTTAAACTGAAAAGAAAAACGATAAAAACAAGTAGGCGGCTTAAAAGAAAAATTGGAGATGCAAGGTAAGATTGGCTACTAATTATTAATTCGAAATAACTAATTATAGAAAAAGATAGCTACTGATCGTTCATAGGAATTAATTCAAAAGAACTATCAATCTCCAAACGTATGGCAACTCACTTGGTATAGACTTTTGTCTTTTAACTACAATGTCTAAGTTCTTTTCTTTAACCATGAATTCTTATAATCATTGTCTTCTGTGAGACTTGAACTCAACAATGTCGACATTAGGTTCTAACACATACAAAAGATGTTAATCATTTGGGGATTTTGGCATTAAAAAGGATTTCAAAACACTCGCACTCGAAAGTCAAGGTAGTGATGCAATGAAGAAAAGGGTAAATCAAAGAAAAAGGAAGATAATATATATATAGATGCCATGGACGGATCGAACAAAGAAGATGATAACGTAAAATTAGTTCAAGATCAAAATCTTGAACTATAACGAAATTTATGAAAAATAAATGGCTAATATGAAAAGAAAAAAAACTAACGAAGCTGAAGGAATTGACAACACGGGGAACACGCTACAAAAAGTGGCGGTGACTGGCTGCCCTGTGTAGGGATTGAATCTAGTGACAACTAGGGTTTGTATATATATGTGTGGCGCGGTGAAGATGGTAAAGAGTCAGGCCACTGCCCATGACATGAAATATTATGAAAGACTTAATTGATATCAATTACTTCATTTTGTCATACAATATATAAAAATCATTATAAATCCTATAAACCTAAACTCAACTCGGCTCATACAAATAAACCTAAATATAAATTAATATTCCAATATAATGGAGAGATTTGGGTGTTTTTCTCTTAATTAACAATAGTGATCCTGATAATATATTACTTCAAGTGGAAATAGAAACAAAGAGAATAACTAAAAGCATTTCTTTACCCAAATAATGCAAGAGGAATCATGTAAGAAGGGCATTCTTGTGATTTTGTTAATTCCTTGGTACATTGTTTCCTTCATGTAAACCTTTTTCTATGTTTAATTACTTATCATGTAGGAGTTAGGATAGCATATGGATTGAGGATTTAAGACACATGGCAATGACAAAGAAAATTGAGCCTATTCTTTAACTGAATAAGAATCATAAATGAATTTATTTATACATGTTATGCTATATATTCATACAAGATTTTAGATCTTTAACTAATACTCAAGTTACATTTAAAGTTATAGAACATGACATTTAATGGTCACTATATAATTTCAAAAGACGGGGCACGTGTCATAATAACATAAAACTAACTAATTTAAAACAAAATATGGACGCGAACTTGAAAATTTGACACGAATCCAAACACAATCTCATCTTAAAAATCGTGTCAGACACATGAACTTAAACACGTCACGTATATTTGCTGCATGGAAATAAAACTTATTAGAAGGTTTATCTTAACAGAATGGCTCTTTTACTACTTTTGGAATCCCATTCCAAGGAGGCCATATGCAAGCCACTACCAAAATGTCTTGGAATAAATATTAACACTTCATTTTCTTTCATGGGTCCTATGCTTTTAGAATCTTTTGGCAAGTATATAACCCCTTCAAGTTTCAATCAAAAAATCACCAACTCAAATATCAACATATCCTCTCTTCTGTTGCTATTTTGCTTTCACTAGTCCTTGATTAAAACATAACACATTCTTAGGTTAGTACAACATTAAGAAATTGGCATTAATTTCCAATGCCTTTATAAGTGAGATGAAAATGTGATGGTTTTAAATTTTTAATTAATATTCTTTGGTATTTTCAGGTTATAAAACTTAACAAAAGAAAATGAGCAGTGGAGATTGGATGTGTGCTGCATGCCAACATTTAAACTTCAAGAAACGCGACGCTTGTCAAAGATGTCATTGTCCTAAATTCGCAACCCCAGATGAGGTGTCATATTATGGGATGAATAGAACGGACATCTTAGCCGGCGACTGGTATTGTGCCACATTCAACTGCGGTACACACAATTATGCGAGTAGAACCGCATGCTATATATGTGGTGCCCTTAGAGATTATAGTGCAATGACGGCTGCTCCTAACGCGTATGGTTATGATGCTAGTGTTGTTCCAGGCTGGAAAACCGGAGACTGGATTTGCAACAGGTATAAATAAGATTCTCTAGTGATATAAACTATTAAGTTTATGTGAGATGTTACTTAGTCTTTGTTTATATATTATTTGATTTCAAGCATATTAGGTTGTGGGCTTCACAATATGCAAGCAGGATGGAATGCTACAAATGCAAAGCACCAAGGAGTAATTGAGGTAATTAATTTAGTAATATTTTCTTTTTTCAAAATTATGTTTGTGTTTTGATATTTTTTTTTCTTTGATTGATGTATAAAGATTTGTTTTTCTGTTTTTACAGGATGCAAATGAATTTGAGGAAGATAAGCATGTGCTTTGATGGCAATTTTAATTTGTTTCTCTTCCTTTTTTTTTATGTTTCTCTGTCATTGTCATGTAGTCTTCTAGTTTTTTTTAAATGTTAGTTATGTACTTTTGTGGGTGTAATCTCTTCTTACATGAAGTTTATGGAACCCTACAAATCTTTTGTTTGTTTGTGCATGCATGCCTCCCCCCTCCTCTTCTCTCTCTCTCTCTCTGCTCTCGCCTCCGTGAGCTACTAGACGTCGGTTAGCTAAAAACTCGATTCAAACCAGGCTTAAAACAAGCTCGATCGTGCCCGAGTTTGAGTTTTATTTAGGCTCATTTAGCAAATGAGCTAAAGCCCAACTTCACATATGCAAGCTCAAATAGCTCAGCGGTCTAAATGAGCACTTTGCTCATAATTTTTATTAAAGTATATATATATAACTAAGATAAAATAATTAAACAATATATATTACGTTGTACATAAAAACAGAACTATAAGGATATCTAAAAATATCTAAAAAATATTTAAATAATAAACGAGTCAAGCTCAAGTTCAATAATTTAAACGAACTCGAGCCCTACGTCTCCTAAGTAAACTGAGCCAAGCTCGAGCCTTGATGAGCTCGACTCGACTCATTTGCATCCTTATATATGTGTGTTTGTAATTGTGTGTGAAAATATTTAAATACAAACAATTGTAATTAATGTTCAAAAATACGACAAATATAGGTTGCATAATTATTATCATAAGTTCGTAATCTTTGTTGCATAATTATTTATATATGTTGCTTGATGATTATTATTAGTAATTAGTCAAGTATACCGAGTAATGATTTATTATTGTATGTAATTAATAAGTTATATATATGTTACATAATTATTTCACCTTGTGTCATTATTCACCTATGTGTGTGTGTGTGTTTGTAGCAAAGAACACACATGTATGTCGACATCTATAATTTTGTGACCTTCGGTCCATACTAGAATACGAATATTAACTGTAGAAAAACAATAATATTGATGCTCAGATTGGATAGAACTCCAAAGAACCAATTTGGACCACCATTCTTGAAGCATTTCCCGCCACATTTTAACATATAATTAAGTTAATGACAATTGAAACTAAAAGTATCCATTAATATTATGGATACTGAGAGTATGTATGTATGTACAGTAAACAAAAGCTATCCATTGATTCAGGAGCAATATATACAAATTTATTCCCTAAGAATCCGAAGACAAAATAATGCTTCAATAATTTGCATGCATGGAGCCAGAACCGGATGTTACTTTTACTCATTTATATTTTATATATACATAACTGGCAGTACCCATTCTCATTAAATATGAGCGATGACGAAGCTTGAACAAAAACGTGCGCTACAACTATACGTTGTCACTGAACATAAGCCTTTGAAGGCAACGTGCCTAAATAATAATGACTTTATAAATAGGCTTTTGAACATAATCCTATAACTCAAGTTGTCGGTATATGTTAATTAATGAATGGAGATAATGGTTTGTATATTTAGTTACTAGCTTAGGATCCCGTGTATTACATAGGGTGATGGCCTATAACTTGAACGAAACCGATGCTTTACTAAAATATCTTGTTTAAGCTTGAACCAGATAAATACATTTTTAAATTTTCTTTTAGACATGACTGAAAGTGACATAGATTTTGTTTTACATGGTGCAATTGGTATTATTTGCAATGGTTTGAAGTTTGGTTAGTCTTTTTTTTATGTCATATATATGTTGGATATTTAGTGTAATTAGAGATTGCGTATGACATTCAAACAAGGGTGTACGCTTGCTTGAACGACATCGGGACTAACGAGGGATACAAGGGGCAGGCGAGGGTTCAGGGGCAGCGCCCCCGAGAGAAGCGGGGTTCAAGGGACGGCAGCCCTGGCTGGGTCCAAGGGGTTGAGCTTTATTTACACCAAAAGTCCTTTATACAAAATGCATTAGAAATTCGGTTTTTTACCAAAATCCACATTAATTCAACTTGAGGGACTAAATGTGTAAAATGTGCAAAAACTGCTCTAGCAGTTATGTTCCAAAAACCGTTTCTTCCCTATATTCAATTTCTATATGAACATTCGAATTTACTTGCAATTTTTCGAAATACATAGCATCCAAAATCCATTCAAAATTCTTGGAATTGTATTATGATTTTATCCGGTCAAATCATTGGTATACATTCCAATTATTTGATCTGAAAGTGAATGCACGACTTCAAAATCATCCAGTTTACTGCTTTATACGAATTTCCCCAACAATATATGACAATGTATATACATAATTTTCAAATTGGAGCAATTACAGGAGGATCTCAAATGAGCTTTTAACTTTCATGGAGAGATGACATATCATAAATAATTAAATATGAAATGCTTGTAAGTTCAAAGAGATTATATACGATCTCAAATGTACAGGAAAAATAAGAGTTGATCTCATAGAAAAACGACACGAGTCGGATAAAGTTATTCATTCATTATAATATGGATTACTAACGATCGATTGCTTTCTTTGGTCCATAATAAAAGGTTCTGTATAGTTGCATATTCTTCAATAACTAGAGAGTTGACATTTGTTAAAATTTTTCAATCTATCGCGATGTGTTGTAATATTGTTCTTATGCATTTCCGATACAAGTCAACTACATTTAGTTTGTTCGATCCCTTTCTTAATCAAAGATGAATTATTGATTTGAACATTACTTTATAATCCTTCATAGATTCAAGAACAAAAGAATAAAATAAGAGCTTTTATAATGGACCAAAAACTCTCCAATCTTCAAATAAGAATATATAGTGTTCTTAAAGGTAATTCTATAACTATATAATAAGAATATAAATTGTTATGCTCGGTCTTAACCGATATGATACTAGCAAACATATCTAACTATGGTGACGTGACAATGATTTTACTATGTTACATGTAGTTATAAAATGTATCAGTTATGATCGATAACTGGTTGAACCTTATTCAGAAACTCCACAACCTCCGAAACTATATACCAAATGTACCGAAAGCCACTGTTGCAAAAATCCCGACTAGGCAACGATTAATCGCTAGTCCCCACTTCACTGATTAATTTTGGGTTAGTCGGCTAATTAATCGGTCAAATCCGACAAAATTAGTTGGCGGTTTTCGGCGAGATTCCGACCAAAATCAGCGGTTTGCGATGAGATTCCAGCAAAAACTAGCGATTTCCAGTGAGATTCCAACCAATTTCCGGCCAAAATATGTTTGTGTATTTATAAAACTGAAAAATTACATATAAAAATGTGTGTTATAAAACTAAAAAATATACATGAAAATCCGATCTGATTAATCTCGAATTATCTCGATTAATCCCGATTAATCGTTAGTCCCCACCTCACCACTCCACTACCGACTAGCTATTTTACAACATTGCCGAAAGCAAATGGGATAAATGTGTGTTGTGGCAGAAAATAATAATAAAAAAAACTATATATCAGTCTTTGTTTAACATGAATTTAGTTGTTTTATATGATATAGTTTGATTGAATGCAGTCAAATGAAATATATTATGATATATTTTTCAATATTTTTTCGGATATATATGAAACAAAATTTCGTTTTTTGTCATATTCCTTTGAAATGGTGCAAATATCATGCCAATGGTGTCACATTTTCTTGCCTATTTCATGCCAAAATATCTCATGAAATCCATGCAGGTTTACTTCCATCGATGCATTTGGTAAAAGTGATTTTCATGCCCATTTTTCAACGTTTTAGTGAAGATTCCTTATTCATGTGTTAATTCTAAAATAATATTATAGATTATGAAACTTTTGTCATTGGTTGGTGATTGTTGTAATCTTGGCTTTTAGTAATTACTACATGAAGTTAATACAACACAAATAAGTATCACCAAAAGAAAAACCCGTTTGATGGATACATGAAATCCCAGTAAAAAAACGAAAACAAAAATATTTAGTTGGTGATTATCGTTGGACCTCACGAAATAAAATTTCTTTTAGCTTTTTCCAAAATTTACCGACGAATCTAGTGAAACCCAAAACAAATTAACTGTTTCATTTGAAAATTACCTACGGGTTTATTAAAGTCTCATAAAAAAAATAAATTAAATTTCTAATTGTCGTGTGTAACTTATATTTATCATGTAATTATTTAACTAGTTTAAATGTACTGTTATAATCAACTTGCTTTGAGAGCCCCGAGATCAGCACTAACAATCAAGTCAACAAGAATACATTATAGATGTAATGTATGAACATGTCTACATATGTGTCTTCTAGTCCAATAACACAAAAATTATGGTTAAGGCTTGAGATCTTATGGTTTCAAGTTTGAAATCTGACACATAGTGGTGATTTGGTGTTTATAGGTGAGTTATGTCTGAGGTGTTAAAATCAGTATTGAAAATTGATATCTTGTCTTAGAGATATTCACTCGAGTATTGGGGTAGTTTCAAACGCTGATTAGAAAAAATTGTATGTTTGTAAAGTGTGGTATGGATGTAGGGGGAGGTGATCGAGTATCCTAAGCTAATGGGCTAGGACGGAGTCCATCATATTAGGATATTATTGGGCTATACCCTTTACATCGAATTTTGCATGTGTTTAAATTGTTCAAAATAAGAGAATAAGCAAAGTGTAATTGTGGGTCAATAATTAAGATAAATCCCACTAACTTGACATTTACTTAAGTTCGATCTTCTATAGTTAAAAATCATCCTTTGCGTTCTTACAAGACACTAAATTATTATGAGATTCCCACATTAATTTAGTAACAAATATCAATTTTAAATTACAGATTAACGACAGATAGATGGGCAAGCAGCTGCGCCGCTACCCCTACGTTTGGTGGGAATTATTATTAATTTCACTCTCTATGGATACACGTACTAGTGTTGCCATTATCCCAAGATGATATCAAGAAACATTAGAATGTGAAAATCTGAAACAAATATATTTTCCTGCAACTTTATTTATATATAGAACTTATCTAGAAAATCTAATCTTTCAATTTTGCAACAGATTACCGATAGATTGTTCATCGTACCAACTAATACCAAATCGATTTTGGAAGAAATATTATCCGAATCTTATCATCATATCATACTGATAATATCCATCGCAAATGTTATAAAATAGATCTATAAGATTGTCACTCGTTTCATTTCAAGTGTTCAATAGAAATAAACGCATAGTTATAAATACGTGTGGATGTTACATATTTATAATAGCTATATGATACGTTTTAATGATTGATACAAGAAAAACTTGAAACATTGTCTTATAAATAAATATTTTTTTTAAGATAAATCAAAATAAAAGGGTTAATATTGTTCTTTAGAAAAAGAAAAAAAAAGGAGAAAAGGGATGAACAAAGTGAGTGCCGCATGCAAAATGTTAGCTGACAAAGTGACCCAAAATTCATGAAGAGTCTTTTTGAATGATGAAATCATAACATCCTCCACTTGGATATATGCTTCATTATTTTGTTTTGACTACTATCTTTTTGGACTCATACAATCTAATAAACTATATTCATAATCATTATTTTAAAAAAATAAATAAATATTAAAATTTAAACCTATGTTGTATATATGTTTGTAGTACAAAAACTGTGAACTAAGTATTTGATTTAATGTTTAGTTGATAAAAGAAAGCTAAAAGTTGGGTAGTCAAGTAGTTTGAAAGCAAATTGGTATGGCTCAGCCGGCATAGGATTTATACAATTTGATAATTTTGTGGTTGGTCTTATGGTCTAATGACATGGGGTATGTCGGTATGGTTAAGGTATATGAATTATGGTCTTACGTTCGAAAACATGACTCATGGGGTTTTCTGTAGTGGTGAGTTTTCTCATTAATGGTATTCTTGGGTGAATTATGACTAAAGCGTTAAAATTAGTATAGACAGTTGATATTCTGTTTCAAAAGGATCACTCAAAACTCAAGTATTTGGGATAGTTTCGAACGTTGTTTAGGAAATGTTACATAGTTTACGGTTTGAAAATTTGGGCAACGGTTTTAGAAATGTTTTTTTTTTTGAATTTTATAACTTATTTTTTTTTTCATGATTTAGGAGGTAAGTAATAATGGTGATCACATGAATTCATGAGAGGAAAAAACAGTGAAGAGGACTATAATGAGTTGCCCCACACTTTCCACCTACAATTTGCTCATATTATATGAATTTAAATAAAAAGAATATGCAAGAAATCCATGAATGCAAGTAGTAAATATTCCAAAAAGTGCTTTGTAATTTGTTAATCACATATCAATGATCTAACTTTTTCTCTTACTAAATACTTAACATGTGATTTTTTTTTCTTTTTTCTTTTTAAATCAACATTACTAGTTTCTAACTCCACGGTTTCTTCTGTAAAAAATTTGAACTAGCTAAACCTAATTGTAATAGTCTTTAAATCTTAAATTAAATATATAATGCTAAGGTATGAACATATAAATGGAGTGTATTTAAGGGCTCCTATAGATTCAATAAAACCAATAGTGTACTAGTTTCCACTAGAACATGCTATTGTGAACGAAAAAACAGTTGTGAATTAATCGCTAAAGATTAAACTATTGTAATCACTGGCCCCTAGTATTAGGCTAGATCCATTTTATCTAATCTGACTTTCTTCATTTTGTAGATCATTGCTATAACGATTTGTAATCTCACGTATGTATTAAGATTAAACGAAGTAAAAATCGAAAATTAACAACCAAAAAGCAAGTCTAGCCTAGAATTAGTTGATCTTTATTTACATACATATATATCTTTATTAATTTTTTTTTTTAATTTCAAATTGTTTTATATAATTTACTATAAAACGATTACAATAAAGTGGCAGGCAAACGGGCAACAAGCTGCGCCGCAACCCCCTTTTGAACAGCAAAGCCAATCCTGCTAAAAACGAAGCTTTGGGACCTAGAAGCTGAAGAGGTTCCGTGTACGACGCGCTGAACCCTACTCAAAAATTTCACAGCCTCTGGAGCCAGAAAACCAAATGTATCAAAGGCAAATGGAGTAGGGATTTGAAATGGTGCATCTCTTTGTTTCTTGCTCATGAGCTTAGGCACCACAACTAGTCTATTTCTCACCTTCATCATCTCACTTGGGACCTCTGGGGCCTAACTGACCTAATCAATGCCCAATTAACACCCTTAAAGACTCATGCTTTTTAATCTCTATGGAACCCTTCAAACTTCCAATTCTTTTTTTAGGGTTCTTCACAAGTAGTCTTGCAATAAGATCTTGCACTTTCACCATTTCTTCATACTCTTTACTTGTACTCACACCAATTCTTGGAAAACTTAGTGGTTGCTTCAATATGTTGATGAGTGTCTTCTCATTGTTCTCGCCCTTAAAGGGTGTGATCCCATATAACATTTCGTACAAGAAAACCCCTAAGGTCCACCAATCGACAGCACTCCCGTGACCTTGGCCTGAGATCACTTCAGGGGCCAAATACTTGTGAGTTCCCACGAATGACTTTGATCTTGCGTTTAGGAGCTCAGCCACTAACTTAGTGTTGTATTCTTGAAACCTGATTGTTTCAGTGATTATGGTGGTTGGAGGGGCGCATTTGGTTCTTCGCAATGAGAAACATGAGGACAGGTTGTATTGGGGTAACACAAGAGTGTGTTGAACATTTTAGGTTATGGTCATGGTCACTATTATCATCGTGGTCAAGTTGTCTAGATGAGTCAGGTTTAGAGCGAACAAATTTAAGGACAACGTCACATTTTAATGACAGATCAAAATCTGAGAGCATTATATGACCATCTTCTCTAACAAGCACATTTTCGGGCTTGAGATCTCGATAAACTATGCCCATCATGTGAAGATACTCTAGGGCTACCAATGTTTCTGCAACATAAAACCTAAAATGATTAGAAATTAGAAAACATATATATGTTAGCAAAATATCTCAACATAAAAACTAAAACTATTATATGAAATTAATAAATTGTATTGTCTACAGTAACATAAGCATACGTTTCTTCACATCTATAAGAAACAATTTATACGCAATACAAAATTTAAACGAATTTTTTTAAAAAAATATCGCAATCATAATATAATTCAACCATATAGATCCCTCATAAAATACAAAGCTGATTTACAGTATATAAAATAAAACCCAACAGAGGGTTTTTTTTTTTCACACTAATATAGATAAACAAACAAAAAAACGTTATTTATTTTACACATATACTTCTACAAATTAACTTCAAATATCAACATATATTCATTTTACTATTATCATATTTAAATTGTTTCTCTTATATAAGAATTTTGATTATAAGACTAAGGTATAAAGAAAAAATTAAAGAACAATACAATGGTCATATTTAATAGAAACATATTTCCCTTTTATTTATTAAATAAATTTAATATTATACAAATTTATATACCCTTTATAAAAGTTACTTTGCTATCATTATCTGCCTAAATCATCAACTAAAATATAAAAATACTATAAACCACAATCATTCTTGTCGAACGTAAACTACAAATTTATTAATTACAACCCTTCTAAGCAAATAATAATAATAATAATAATAATAATAATAATAATAATGAAAATGAATTTCAATCAAATACAAATTAAATTAATGTGTTATATCAAGCAGTGTAACTATATATAAAACATACTGTAATTATAGTGTAATGTAATTACTAACACGTTAATTTAATTTGTATGTTAACTTTTCCTTAATAATAATAATAATAATAACAACAATAATAATATGTTTACTTACTTGGCTGATGAAATATTAAAACGTTTTGCCGGCTGCCGTTGCCGGGCAGCATGCAAGTCACCACCGGGACAAAACTCCATAACCAAACACGAATAATGTGAAGCATCAAACTCGGCATAAAGCGTCGGTAAAAACGGGTGATCCAAACCCGACAAGATCTCCTTCTCCATCTCTGCTCTTTGCAACTTTTTCCTAATAGCCAATGCCTCCCTATCCACCACTTTAATAGCATACAAGTTATTCGCCAAACCCGCCACCGGGTTCCTGATTTGACACAAGTACACGTTCCCTATGTCGCCTGACCCGACCCGTTTCAATATCTTGAAATGGTCTAGACTTACATGGCCACCTTTTTCACTACGTAGGCGTTTTATAGCCTCCCATGCAGCTTGGTTTGCCTTGTGTGGTTTGTTGGAGCAGTCGCTGGATACTGATATCCTGCGACTGCTGACACTGACACTGGCGTTGCTCGTCCAGCTCTGGATGGAGTCTGGCACGGTGATAGACGAGCAACTGCTGTCGTAGTCGGATTGATCATCTCTTGTTATGGTTGGCATGATCATGGGGTGAATATTGGAAGAGAAATAAGATGAATGGGAGATTATAATTTGTGTTCATGTGGTTTTTTATATATGTATAATGTGTATGTGGGCAGACAGGCTTCTATTGATAAAGTATTTTTTGTTGTTACATTAACTTTATTTATTTATTTAGATAGAAGAAAACACATTACCATGAGGATTTTAATTTTTAAGTGTTACTACTTTAACTTTCACCACATATATGACTTATTAACTTATTTTGTCAAGTTAAAAGATAGTTTAGGATTCTAGTCTCACTTAAAATTCGAGAAAAAAATAAGGTGGGAAAAATTAACATGAAACCAAATAAATACTTATTTATGTTTTGGTTTTAACATGAAATTAACCGGTTGAACCATTCCAGCAAAGAAAGTTACATTTTTTATTGGTTTGGAATGCAGATGAACAGTTTTTAATGATTTGACGTTTCATGTTTTGAAACTTGGATCAACGGTTTTTTTTAACAATTATTATTATTACTAACTAAATTTTATTTTAGGGATATAAAGTTATGTATATATGTGTCATATTCATCATCAAATCTTAGATTTCTTTTTAAAATTTAATAAAAAAAATATTTTTCTTTTGTCTAAAATCGTCAAAATTGAACCATCAACCCGTAAACTATGAAAATCTGTCATCTCATCCAACCCGGCCAGTTCACCTATTAGTGACTAACACATTTTTTTTTGTCAAAATCAACTTAATCAAGGCCTCAACATGACCAATAGATTAAACAATTATTTAACTCTTTCAAACAAAAAAAAAAATACATGGGATTCCCTAGTTAAGTTTAAAAGTATGGAATGGATTAAGATGCAATTTGAGGTAGTCAATTAATTTATTAATATTTAATAATTACATAAATATATTATTTTCCACCGTTTGAAGATGGTCAAACGTACCCTTACAAAAGTGAAAAAGGTACCTCTTTCCAACGGTGGATATAAAGAAGAGTGTGCTTTTAATAATTTTTATATATAGTTAGCCATAATTGCAAGAGATATCAAGTTGTAAGAAACAAAGATGCTCAATTGCTCATACCCACGGATTTGCCGTGCAACATATTAATTTTTATAAAATTGTTTTACTTGATCATATATGTATACACGTATTATATATGTCTGGACTCTAGTATAAGGGTGAAAGAAATGGTTTTCCCGTCACGTAATGGTTAATCCATCTTTCTTCGGTAACAACTGAGGTGGGGTGATATTCCTACTCCATCTGATCCCAAAATTCATCCTCCATCTCAAAATCCTACCCGCATACTCCAATTTCTTCTTTGTTCTTTCTTGAATTAGATATCACGGTTGTCATATGCCGATCAGGAAGGTTTTGACTTGGTATTAAAAGACGTGGGATGATGATCCTATACCACATTCCCACCTCGCGACCATTTCCAAACACAAACATGAACTTTAATATTTTTATGGATATGCTACGTGTATCTTATTAGCCGAAATGATTTTATAGTGGTTTACCCACATCAGTATTGAATTTATTTATCTTAAATATATATAAACAAAAGCTCCCTAAATGCAAGTCACTATATTGTTTTATTTGTAAATGGATGTTTCTCATGCATTTAATAACTGAATTCACATGTATGAGTCTCATCAAACTCACATGCATTATAATCCATGTTATAATTAAAAGTTAATTTTATCAAATATTTGATATGAAAATCCTGTAAAATAGAAAATATGCTAAAAATTATTATCCGATTTTTTAAAAAAAGATATTATTTATAATTATTTACTTTAAAGATGTTAAAAAGTTAAATTATTTAAGTATAAAATTGATATAGGCGTAGTTAAACATTTACAAAGTTAATTATATGGATTGTCCTTATGGTATGTCTGTATTGCATGTTTGATCCCTACCTTTGAGAAATTACATCTATGGTTTTCATTAGTTTGTAATTGTCACACGGATTTTTCAATGGACGGGCATTAGTTTTTCCAGTTAAGTGGACGTGAAATGACTAAACTAACCTTAACGATGTCACATAATAAATCTTAATAAAACACAAAAGAAATGGTAGAAGAGAAGAGGACTTCGATTTATGATATGGAGGGATATTGTGACACACAAAAGAAAACAAGCAAATGAACACAAAAAAAATCTTCTCTTTTTTAGCAATGACAGGATATATGTCATCAGTCATCTTATGTGATATTCTTTTATTTGTTTGTTTGGTTTCCTTTGTATATATGACACTATGCAAATCTTATCCTTTCCCACTTTTGGGCTGCATCTTCTTCAGTTAACAACACACGTACCAGAAAATGTCGTGCTTCAAAGTGGTATTTTTATGGGGACCTTCAATCCTCCATAACATAATATGTCCCATACATTCAGGCCTCACAACCAGGCCCACCACCATCAACCTCAACATTTAGCTAGGAATCAAATATTCTACATCATATCTTTACCAACTAGCATATCTTTGCACCTACCTAGCTAATTGTCTCAACAACCAACATTTAGTGAATAGTGATCATATATGTTTTGTTCTTTGTTTCTTACTTTTTTATTTTGAACTTTATTAATAAGAGTATGTGTAGTGAGCTACAAAACCAGGTGATAATGGGCGACAAAAGGATGGAACACCGCCCCCCGGGCGATAATCCCGATGACAAGGGGCAGGGCGACTAGTTTATGTCGCTTGATTTCTTGTTTCAATTATTATTATTTTAGTCTTTTGTGTGTAGCATATATATGCATATATATAACACACACACACACACACACCACTACACACCTCTAAAACAAAAATCAACCATTTGCTGACTGGACGTCACATGTCACAAAACGCCTCATTTTGTAGCACCTCCGCTATACATGGCCTAAGAGGATGGATTAGTATCTTATCGCTTTTTCTTTGTAGGGCGTTGTTGTTAGGTTTGTGAAGGCCTTTTGGGTTTAATTTGGTTGACATTTAGAAGACAAATGGGAGCGGCCCATTTACTTGAGGCGGAAAGACTTGTTCGTGTTTTTGTAACATCCCGAATTTTCAAATAATAATATTTTATATCATTTCATTTAATGGAAAAGTTTACTTGGATAGTAAATATTATAATAAAGGATGGTATGATAAGTGGGTTAATTAGATGGGATTAATGATGGACTAAAAAGGAAAGATGGGCCTTAGGTCCATGGGCTTAAGGGAGTATAAATACCCCTTAAACCCTAAATCTTTCCATTTCCACCCAAGTTATCCATCTTATTCTCTCTAAACACCAAAACACACCTACAAACCTTCCTATTTCGGCCGCCGCCTATATTAAGAAACCGAGATCAAATCCAAACCTTAAATCGACCATAACAACGTTAGATCTTCTATATTCAAGCTAGATAACGAGTCCAAGATCCTAAAGCAAGCTAGTCGTGACCTTAGAAGCGTCAAAAGGTATGTTCTTTAACCTTAAAGGTTATGTTTTTATGAACGGTTTGCTATGAAACTTAAACCTAGAGTAGATCGGGCCTAGTTAGTTCATAAAGTAGCAAACTTGACGATTAAAACGGACTTAATGGACATATGGTTATATACGGCTCATAGATGTGTTGGGTTTCTATGGATAATTTATACTAAGTTAACCATTTAACTAGTCACAATTAAGGCGGAAGCGTGATATTTACAAACTAAACATATCTATCCATGTGTATATATATATATATATATATATACAAGTTTATATGATATGTGTTCATGAACAACTTAGTTTATTCATGTCATAAGATTACCAATAATCTATATGTTAGAAACCCGAGGCAAGGATCAAGTAATACGGAAAAACTAAACTATCAAAGCTTGTAAAACTTACATTCTTAAACATTTAAGAGATGTAGTTGATGGTTGAAGAAGATGATGATGTTGATGCTAGACTTTCAAAGGAAAATCCTCAAACGGAATATACCCCGAGCCTCCAACACACACCGAGCTATGTTAGGGAGCTTGAACACCAAAAACCGAGACTCGAGCCTCTTCCTTTTGTCTTGGCCGAAAACAAGAAGAAAGAAAAAGAAAGAGTTGTTTGGTTTTTGGTTACTTGAAAGTTTTGATTGATGATCTTGATCTTTATATCATAATTTCCATCAAATCAAAACATGGTGTTAGGTATTTTGGTCAAGTAACCCATACCAAATCCATGACAAGATATTGACCAAAATCATGGGGTGTGGGGCCCACCCAAAACCGGCCCCAAATATAATTTTTTTTTTTTATTTTATACTTTATAAAATATAAAAACACCCCATCTTTTATAAACCATTTTATAAAAGAACACATAGTTAAATAATCATTCCAATAATAATTATTTGAATAAATAAATTAACCAATTAATTTATTTAACACTTTCAAGTAAGTATTCAGAAACCCGATTTTCTGAATGTATCGTGTTCTGTATTTGTCTCATAGATCTTATCTTAACAAATACATAATTGGTGTGTGTCTAACTCGTTATTGGGTATGACCCGACTTGGATCAAACACAATTAGTTACATTAACCTAATTATGTGTCTCGGGCATATGGTATTCCAACAATCTCCCACTTGCACGTGACTCATAAGAAGTTAATGCTAATGGTGAATACCGCCTAACAACAGGTCACCACCCCTAGTGTGTTTGACTAAGTGCCATTCAATAACATCATCCCCTTCAAGTCCATACTTGATATGATATAGGTAAGTTTTATCATTATATCCCTTTGTTACTAGATGTCCTGTCAAATCGAAGAGACACAGAGTGATCATTCTCTCAATGATTTAACTTAACAGGCCTTAGACATCTAAACTCTCAACACATAAGAGGAACAAATTCCATCTTGACTGCATACATCCTCGTTGACATCTCATATGATATCTGAGCTCTTTCTTACACGTCATCGTGTTACTGAAATAACAAAGAAGAGAGTCAAGATATCAGACTTGATGAAAAACCAGATCCGATATGCATCTCAGGTCAAAGGACACAATGATACTCGCCTTTACTCAAGGATTACTTATGATCAGTTGCACTAACTCCATGCAGTGATCCTTGAGAGCGGATCATGTCCAATATTTGTATCCCACAAATATCTATGAACCTTGGTGGCAAACCTATGCCCTATATTCATCACATGAATATCAACCAATCCGGGTTCATAATAGTCTTACCTTCATACTTGTTCCCACAAGTATGATCGACTACGGTCGTTTAGAACAACATAAGTCATTCATGGATTAAACATGCAAATATAGAACATAACTCATTGAATAATTAAAACATAATTAATTTTCATGAGATACCCATTACATTCGTTCTTATACAAACACTAAATACAGATTAAATCCACTCACTAGAATACCGAAGTCCTAATGCACAAACATGACCCTCATGCTTTGGCCTATCGAGGAGCTTCGTGAGTGGGTCCGCAATATTTTGATCGGTATGAACTTTATGAATACATATCTTTCTCTTTTCAACTTCATCCCTTATGTAGTTGAATCTGCGCTCAATGTGCCTCGTTTTCTGATGAGCACGAGGCTCCTTGATCTGTGCAATAGCACCTTCATTGTCACAGAATATCTCTAGGGGCTCCTGAATGGTAGAGATAATCCCTAGATCCATGATGAACTTTTTCATCCATGCAGCCTCTTGGGCTGCCATTGAAGCGGCGATGTACTCAGATTCTGTAGTGGATAACGCGACAACATCCTGCTTTGAACTCTTTCAAGAAACAGCGCCTCCATTCAAAATGAAGACATATCCCGACTGTGACCGAGAATCATCTCGGTCAGTTTGGAAACTCGCATCCACGTAACCCTTTACGACGAGTTCCTCCTCACCAGACCCATATATTAAAAACATATCCTTAGTCCTTCTAAGGTATTTTAATATATTCTTGACAGCCATCCAATGACTGTCACCTGGGTTGTGCTGGTATCTACTCGTTATGCTTAAAGCATACGAGACGTCCGGTCTAGTGCACATCATTGCATACATAATAGATCCTATTGCCGAAGCATAAGGAACATGCTTCATCCTATCCTGCTCTTCCTTAGAGCTAGGACTTTGGGATGAGCTTAACACGGTTCCTCTAGGAATAGGTACCAAACCTTTCTTAGAGTTTTCCATCCTGAACCTTTTCAGGATTTTATCAATGTATGCACTTTGATTGAGTCCGATCAATTTCCTTTGTCTATCCCTATAGACCTTTATTCCCAAGATATATGTCGCTTCTCCAAGATCCTTAATTGAGAAACGACTACTTAACCACGCTTTAACGCTTTCCATACTTGGTATATCATTTCCAAATAAAAGTATATCATCGACATACAAAATAAGGAACATGACTATACTCCCACTAGCCCATTTATACACACACGCCTCATCACCGTTTTGGACGAAACCAAACGCTTTGATTTCTTCATTGAAACGATGATTCCACATCCGTGATGCTTGTTTCAACCCGTAGATTGATTTCCTTAACTTACATACTTTGTCAGGATTAGATGGATCGACAAAACCTTCAGGCTGAACCATATGGACATCTTCCTCAAGATATCCATTAAGAAAAGCGGTCTTGACATCCATCTGCCATATCTCATAATCAAAATGAGCTGCAATGGCAAATAATATCCTGATCGACTTAAGCATCGCGACCGGCGAGAAGGTTTCATCATAATCAATCCCTTGAGTTTGCGTGAAACCTTTTGCTACAAGTCGTGCTTTGTAAGTATCTAAATTTCCATGCATATCGGTCTTCTTCTTGAAGACCCACTTACATCCAACCAGTTTGGAGTTAAGTGGACGATCAACCAATTCCCAAACTTGGTTATCGTGCATGGATTGCATCTCGGCGCTCATGGCTTCAAGCCACTTGTCACAATCAGGTTGTGACATAGCATCTTTGTAGGAGATCGGTTCATCCGAATCGACCAAGTAGCAATCATCCACGAGAAATCCATATCTCTCGGGAGGTTGACTAATCCTACTAGATCTGCGAGCAACGTGTGTATGATCAACCATTTGATCACCTTCAACATCCTCGTGTTGAAAACTAGTATCGACCAACTGTGTATCATCCAGTGATTCTTGAACCTCTTCAAGTTCCACTCTCTTTTCACTAGGTCCTTTCATAAGGAACTTAGTTTCTAAGAAGTATCCTTTGCGTGAAACAAACACCTTTTGTTCACTAGGATCATAGAATATATATCCTATATCATCCTTTGGGTATCCTATGAAGATACATCTGATGGATCGAGCCTCAAGCTTATTTGGGGTGTCACGTTTAACATAAACTATGCATCCCCATACCCTTAAATATGAAAAGGATGGAACCTTTCCATGCCACACTTCATAGGGTATTCGATCCACCTTTTTGGTCGGGGCCATATTCAAAATGCGAGCCGCTGTAAGTAGCGCATATCCCCAAAATGATGTTGGTAGTGAGCTTCGTGCCATCATTGATCGAACCATGTCCAACAGTGTTCGATTCCTCCTCTCGGATACTCCGTTATGTTGAGGAGTACCAGGAGGAGTGAGCTGTGAAATAATTCCACAATCTCTAAGATGACTTTGAAAAGCATCACTTAGGTATTCGCCTCCTCTATCGGAGCGGAGTACCTTGATTGTTCGGTCGAGCTGATTTTGTACTTCATTTTGAAATTCCTTGAACATTTCAAAGGCTTCATGTTTGTGTTTCATTAGATACACATACCCATATCGACTAAAATCGTCAGTAAAGGTAATGAAGTACCTTTCACTATTCCTACTAGTGGGCTTGAGAGGTCCGCATACATCCGTATGTATGATACCTAACAAGTCCTTAGCCCTTTCATTTGTACCTTTAAAAGGTTCTTTGGTCATCTTGCCTTGAATACAAGATTCACACTCATCAAACGAACCTAACTCATTTGTTTTCAAAAGACCATTCTTTTGGAGAGTATTTACACGATTCTTGTTTATGTGTCCAAGACGACAATGCCAAATGTAGGAATCACTCAAATCCTTTTTGAGTCTTTTAGTGGAAGTTTGATATAATGAGCTATTTAAGGTATTATCATGAACCAATTCATAAATACCGTTGTTTGGTACAGCTTTAAAATAAAAGATACCATTAGATGATACATGCATTTCTGATTTTACAAATTTAAAGTCAAAGTTACATTGTCTAAGAAGGTGCACAGAAATAATGTTCCTAGTCAAACTAGGAGCATACAAAACATTTCTCAAAACAACTTCCAAACCACTTGGAAGCGATAAAGTGAAGTCTCCTTTAGCGACCACGTGCACCCTTGCACCGTTGCGCATGAAAAGACTCACTTCGCCCTTCTTTAAGTCTTCATTCCTTTTGAACCCCTGCAACCAATTGCAAATATGAGTTCCACATCCGGTATCCAATACCCATGTGTTAGAAGAAATAAGATTTAGCTCAATATTAATCATAAAGACATTACCCGAGGCATGCCCCGCATTCCTCTTGTCTCTTAGCTCTTTTAGGTAGACCGGGCAATTGCGTTTCCAGTGTCCGGTCTCCCCACAACCAAAACAAGGATCATCCTTATGACCCCTCGGTTCCACAACCTTTTGTTTCTTTGCCATAACCGGTGATTTGCCCTTACCTTTAAGATGCATAGGAGGACCCTTTCTTTTTGCTACCTTAGCCTTAGGATTGGGTTGAGATCGATTCTTGGATCTACCTTCATTGATCGCAAACACGGGTAAAACCCTTTTACCCATGCTCGCCTCGGCTGTTTTAAGCATTGAGTGAAGTTCTCCAATGTTTTTGTCCCACCCGTTCATGTTATAATTTAACACGAAAGTGTCGAACCTTTTCGACAAAGAGTTAAGGATCAAATCCGTTGCTAACTCTTTTGAGATGGGACAATTGAGCTTGGCGAGGCGATCAATGTAACTTTTCATCTTAAGCACATAAGTTGAAACTGGTTGATTATCATCCATTCTACATGCATGCAAGGCTCGAACCGTTTCGAATCTTTCAACCCTCGATTGCTTAAGGAACATTTCCTTAAGTTGAGTAATCATGTCGTACGCATTATGGTTTTCGAAATCCTTTTGGATTTCGGGAACCATAGTCGCCAACATGAGGCATGACACTTGAATGGAATCTTCCGTGTGTTGGACCCAATTCATATATTCGACCTCACTTCCCTCTTCCGGTTCATTGGGGATAGGTGTTTCCAAAACATGATATAATTTTTCTTGTTTTAGAACAATCCTTAAATTTCGGAACCAATCCGAAAAGTTATTGTGGTTAAGACGGTCTTTAGCGAGAATAGATCGGAGAGATACGTTTTGGACGTTAGGGATTATGTTGTCGTCGACGTGTGCGGCCATCTGCAGAATTTTAATTAAGTTCATTTTAGTGTTTTACATATTTTAATTATTAATACCCTTTTATATATACCAAATATAATTAATAATTAAAATCTAGAATCCAACGATAAACACGACTCCGGTTAGGTAACCTTTTTCCCATTGTCGGTTTATCAAGGTAGTTATTCATAACAATTGCAAACCCTTTTGCAACTTCTAGAGTTTATGGGACCGGTTCGAAATCATATTTCGTATCGGCATGTTTATCCCATCAACACCTATTAGACCCCATGCTTGGGTGACCCTCTTCACATGGTTCTAATTTAAGTCGTCCTACTTGTATCAACTTGTAATATTAACATACAAACGGTTAGGTGACCTTTTTCCCATTTATATGCCAATATTACCTCAACATATTAATTTACTCTACGCGGTTAGGTGACCTTTTTCCCACTAAGAGCTTACTAATATGTTAAGCGTTAATACAAAAGGATGGTGTTTAACTTGTTATCCTTAAATTTAAAATGGATTTTTAGTTTTAATAAATCTAGTTATAAAACTTTAAATCATGTTCTAACATGCATTTAGTAACATGATTATTTTGAAACCATTTTCAAAATTCTAATTTATAATAAAACCATTTTATTATGGGCGTGAGATGGCTAGTTAATAAATCCATTTTATTAAACTACGTGTCACGTAATTACCGATAATTATTAGAACCCGTTTTATGCTTTGTTAATTAATTCTATGTGACGAAGTTGATATCCTAATATCTAACAACCACACAATCAAACAATCAATTAACAAGCATACATAATTATACTAGACACGAGCCACTAAGTTAGACCACACTTGTTAGCCGAAACAAGTGTGTGTCTTAGGTCCGATCCTAAGGGACACACGACACATGGATGTTGTAGCTCCCACTTGATCCCGCATCCAAATGCGTCAAGCATCTTCTTCAACCCCGTTGTGATCCATTGGGCTTGAACTTGGGCCTTAGCTTCCATAAGCTTCCATTTGGGCTTAATTGGTGGGCTTAGGTTCTTTTGGGCTTGAATCCCCTTAATGGGCTTGTGAGACCCATTATCACCATACCCGGCCCAATAAGGCCCAAACTTCCAATTTTGCAATCTTCTTTAAATTTACATAACAAATGTCCTAATACATTTTTTCTATAAAATAAAGATATTACAAATAAACTATTTATTACATACCCATATGAATAAATAATTACAAAATTGCCCCTAATTAATTATTACAAACCGAAACTTTGAATAATTAATAACAATCACAACAAACATCCATTTGGTCTACGGCTCGGTCTAGTTTTAACAAACATAACCCGTTATGTCTTAGGAACCCGTTCCAAAACCCCTTGACCTTATCGGGCCTAGCCCAACCCATTTGGGCTTGACCCAATAACTTGATTATGGGCTTCGGCCCACATGTGCAAAACACATGGGCTTCGGCCCAATGAAAAGTCTATGGGCTTCGGCCCATTTAACCAAAATGGGCTTCGGCCCATTTAACTTTCTTCCCTCCTTTATTTTTCTTCTCGGTTAACCCATTAACTTAAAGAAGTGGGCTTCGGCCCAATCACATCCGAATTGGGCTTCGGCCCATGAACTCGGTTTTATATATATATATATTTTTTTTTTTTGAACAAAGCCAAAAATAATAACAAGATTAAATACAAAAAATCATGCATGTTTATTTTTGTATAAAATCTTTCAAGGGGAAAAATATAAAACCGAAAACCCGAAGCCTAGTTTCCCGTATCCCGGCTCTTGATGCCATTTGTTGGGTTTCTATGGATAATTTATACTAAGTTAACCATTTAACTAGTCACAATTAAGGCGGAAGCGTGATATTTACAAACTAAACATATCTATCCATGTGTATATATATATATATATTACAAGTTTATATGATATGTGTTCATGAACAACCTAGTTTATTCATGTCATAAGATTACCAATAATCTATATGTTAGAAACCCGAGGCAAGGATCAAGTAATACGGAAAAACTAAACTATCAAAGCTTGTAAAACTTACATTCTTAAACCTTTAAGAGATGTAGTTGATGGTTGAAGAAGATGATGATGTTGATGCTAGACTTTCAAAGGAAAATCCTCAAACGGAATATACCCCGAGCCTCCAACACACACCGAGCTATGTTAGGGAGCTTGAACACCAAAAACCGAGACCCGAGCCTCTTCCTTTTGTCTTGGCCGAAAACAAGAAGAAAGAAAAAGAAAGAGTTGTTTGGTTTTTGGTTACTTGAAAGTTTTGATTGATGATCTTGATCTTTATATCATAATTTCCATCAAATCAAAACATGGTGTTAGGTATTTTGGTCAAGTAACCCATACCAAATCCATGACAAGATATTGACCAAAATCATGGGGTGTGGGGCCCACCCAAAACCGGCCCCAAATATAATTTTTTTTTTTTTATTTATTTTATACTTTATAAAATATAAAAACACCCCATCTTTTATAAACCATTTTATAAAAGAACACATAGTTAAATAATTATTCCAATAATAATTATTTGAATAAATAAATTAACCAATTAATTTATTTAACACTTTCAAGTAAGTATTCAGAAACCCGATTTTCTGAATGTATCGTGTTCTGTATTTGTCTCATAGATCTTATCTTAACAAATACATAATTGGTGTGTGTCTAACTCGTTATTGGGTATGACCCGACTTGGATCAAACACAATTAGTTACATTAACCTAATTATGTGTCTCAGGCATATGGTATTCCAACAAGATGAACCCTAATCTAGCCTATGACATTTTAAAAGTATAAAGATCCAAGCTTTACGCCTAAAACGAACTAGATCTAGATAATGGATTGGTAATATAGGTAAAAACGGGTATGAATGATGAGGATTGATGATCAAAAGTTCATAATATGAATCATAGAGCATGATTATGGGGCTGTTAGAAATGATAAAATGGATAGATAGTCTGAGTTGGGGGTTCTCGGCCAAGCTTGGAGAATCCATGGTCAACCCTTATGTTCTCGGTCAACTTGAGATTTCGGCCAAGGAGAGTTCTCGGTGACCAAGGGTTTTCGGCCAACGAGTTCTCGGCCATATGGTTCTCGGCTGAAACACGGGTTCTCGGACAAGACTATGGTTCTCGGTCATCTTTGGGATTTCGGCCAGAGTTCTCGGCTGACAGACTGGGTTTAATTGAGCCTGAACAGTTGGGCCTAGATGGTAACCATTAAACATGAAACTACCAAGTCCAACTTAGAAATATGATGGCTAACTAGAATACTAACTTAAAATAGTTAGACGGTTAATTAACAAACATATGTTATACAGTTAGCCGGGCCCAATTAAAGAAAGGAATTACTATTAACGGCGAGCGCAACAGGATCCAGGTGAGTTTCTAGCCCCATTCCTTGTTATGTTTTCGGGGCTGTGTGCATACTCGATGTGATAGTTAATACACTTACCTTAAGTGGTAAGTGTATGCTTCGTATGATTTATGTATGATGATTGCTTGACAGTGCGTGAACGATCTTCGGATATTGCATGTACCTTCAGGTGGTAGTTAAAGATATGATTGATAAGTATGATGTGAGATATGATATATGTGTGAATATATGATGTATGCATAAAGTATGTATGTTATGTTGATAGTACGTGAACGCTCTTCGGAGATTGCATGTATGGTCAAGGAAGTATGTAAGAACAGGTACGGTATAGTTGCATGAAACAAAGGGACCAGACCCTAATAATATCTGTGAGGATAGGGACCAGACCCTAATAATATCTGTAAGGATAGGGACCAGACCCTAATAATATCTGTGATGGTAGGAACCAGACCCTAATAATATATGTTATGGTAGGGACCAGACCCTAATAATATATGTGATGGTAGGGACCAGACCCTAATAATATCTGTGATGTTAGGGACCAGACCCTTATAATATCTGTGAGATTATAGAGCGAAAGACTCTTTAAATAGGATGGATAGTTATGTATGAAAAGTAAGTATGGATAACGTACACCCCTACGGGCATGTGTGCGAGTATGTGAGCAGATTGTTTGTTGTATGATTAACTAGAACTCACTCAGCGTAGTTGATTTTTAGTATGCACACAGGTGAGTATGCGACAACTGGCGTGAGTGGGACACATGGCAGAAGAATAAAAGCCTGGCATCTGAAGATCTGCTATGTTTTATAAGTTATGTTTTGATTTTGAAAAGACAAGAAGAATGTTTTAAGACATGTTTATGAATTGATATGTAATGTTTATGAAAGATTTACGTTCCGCGTAAGTTTTTAATTAACTCTGATATTTATAACTGAGTTTATGAGTAAATCCAACGTCCAAATGTGAGGCACCTGTAACGGAGCCTTACAATTTTCTTGGTCCCTAAGTCATTTAAGCTAACTATATTTTTACATATATCCATATCACTGTATTGTAATCTTTGTACTGAACATAATAAAGAAACATACCCTATTTGCAACCCATAGACATGGGTCGTCTTGACCGAACTACGTAAAATTCTTGTGTCATGTGTATTTGCTTTCGTGTGTGTTGGTCTGATTGATACCTAAAAGTTGCTACCAAAAACTTAACTTAAAGGCTAGTATTCGTAAAATCTGCCATCTCATACCAGCTAATATTGTTCATGTTTTGTTCACGAGAAAAGCTAACAAATTAGTTTTTGGTTGTGTACTTGTGTGAATGCCTTAGAAACTTTTCATGGGCTCTCTCGTAACGGGTTGTTCATACTGAATTCCACTTCTCCTCTCATCCACAACCAATACGTAGAGAATACGTACGTTATTAGTAATATGAGGTGGTGCATTTTTACAAATGTTGCACTCTCGTGACAACGTTGGATGTGTGTTTTGCATACAACATTAGCATCTGGCTGACTGGCTCTACTTTAAAAACATTTAAGGACTAGAAATAATATATGGGTGCTGCTAAACATACCTCACCCTCATCCATTTTTACTAAACATACCCCACCCTTAAGTTTTACATTAATACGATTTAGACCTTTTTGTTGTTTTTTTTTGTCATTTTGTTATCTTTTATTATCATTATTATTTTTATAAAAGCATTTTTATTCTATTTTTTTAACAACTTTCTTTTTCTATTTATCTTTTTATGTATATTCAAAAACCTTTAATAAAAACGTATTTTTTCTTACTTAGAAAAACGTTTTTTTCTTATCTAATAAACATTGTTTTTCTTGTTTTTAATTTTTTTTTTATTTTCTATACTTTTTTAATCTTTTTAAAGAGCGTTCTTTTTAAATTAAGAGAGTTCACATTCTTTTATAAAAAATCATGTTAGTTTTTATAAATAAAAAAGGTTAAATAGCATACAACTTAATAAACAAATTTGACTATTTTCTCAAGTAACATTAACTCATGTATCTAAACCTAACAAAAAAATCAAATTGTTTTAAATACATTTTATAAAAATAAAATAAAATAAAATAAAAACTAGCTAGAGAAAACATACAAAACTTTTTTAATACATGTAAAAAAATAAACAAACTTTTAATAAGATTTTAATGATAAAATAATAAAATCAATAACAAAAATATATAAAAAAAGTTGTAAAACAAAAATAAAAACTTAATAGTTTTTTATTTGATATTTTGAGAGAATTATAAAATAAAATAAGAAGGGCTATAATTTCAATTACAAATGTTAAGGGGAAATGAAAGTTAGGAGGGGGTGGGGGGGTGTAGGGTTAGCAAGGGAGGGGGGTATGTTTAGCCTAACCCTAATATATACATCTTTTAAACAAAGTTAAATCTTTTTTTAAGATCTGTTTGTATGTTTACACCTACAAATCTTTGAAGGTTTGATTTGTTTCCTACTTTATATGTGATAAAAGGTTTTGAGATCCAGAATTAAACAAGATAAATGTTTACAGCTTTGATCGATCTTTAATATATTCTTGTTGCAAAACATTTGAGACAAACTAATATAATATAATATAATATAAGTATTTATTTATATTTATTTTATTCTTTTACTTGAATTATAACATTAAAACCATCTATTATGTACTTCAAAAACACCTAGAAACGTGACTTGTAAACTGAATTTGCAATACCATTAACAACAGTGTTTGATAATTTGTATATGCAAAATAAGAGTCCTTACAGTGATCATGTAGCCATTTAACCAGCTTGCTTAGGTTAGAAATTTATGTTTGTTTGTAGGGATATCTCATTATCTTGGCATCTATAGACTATATATGTTATTGTGAGGAAAAACTATCACCTGCATTATGATCATTAGATCTAAACAACTTTAGGGGATACAAAATCACCTTGTTACAATAAATTTTATGTAAAGCATACATAACAACAAACTTATACAAACCAACACATCATCGCCACATTAGATTTCAAACTTTTCTTAAAAACCTCAACTTTCTTCCATAACAACAAACCTCAACAAACTTATTGAGGGGATGGACCCACTGTGCAAGTTTGCAGCCACAGACTTTAGTTCATGGACTTGGCACCACAATGGTGGATTATTTTCATATCAAGTTTGCTTTCTTGCCACATCATCCAAACCTGGGGGTGCGGTTTGTTGTAGATACTCTAAGCTTTAAAAAAAAAGGCTACTAGAGACTAAAAATACATATCTTGTCAAAATGTTAATTTCTAGATAACTAGTTTGACCAGGAAAGTAAAAATTAGTAAATAGTGATAATAAAGATTAGAGGCACAACATTCTTATAACAACTTTATGTTTAGTTGTTTAACTAAAAAGTTTAAAAATGATGGACAATCATAACACAAAACACAACTATTTTTAAAAAAAATATGAGTTGAGAGGTGATTGGTTAGAAAATAGACCGGTCCCTCACACCGACTAAACCCGAGGTGCCTTCGCCCTCTGCCATCCCTCACACCCTATCCATTTTGGCATTTGGCGACTTGGACGGAAAGCCACCCGATATATTTTCTAAGTTCGGTTTTTTTTTCTTGGATGAAAAAGAAAGATAACGTTTTTAATCTATCGTAGGAAACAAAAATACATTTTATTAAGTAACGATAAAACTACTTGTGGTCTAGTAGCAGGAGGCTTATGTTATTAAGTGGAGACCCAAACTCGATCCTTATTTGTGTCACTCTTGGTCGATTAAGACACAAATGTTGTCAATTTAACCCTGACCCTCCGATATCTCGTTTCACTGTGTGTTACGCAATCTTCTGCACTTGTGACGACACGAATTTCAAGTGGCAGTCGATGAAAAAACGTCCAAACCAAGCACTGAAATCTGCGTAAACCCGATTAAGACAATACAGTCTGGCCACTAAAATCGCAAACAAAAAAAGTAATCAAATTTTGGCGTCAAACGACAAACCCCAATTGAGAAATCTCACCGCAATGGCTTCAGCTGCCGGCGGCGGTAGCTCCGGCGACGGCGGCGGTAATATTAATATATCACCTCTGCTGCGTACGTTAGCCAAAGGTGCAGCTATAACTGTAGGTGGTATCGTCTCCATCACAGCAATTTCATCCACATTAATCACTCTGCACAATAGGGTAATTAACACAAATTCTTGTTTCTTGATTATTAATTTCACTTCTTAAAGATTCAATTTGGGGATATTAACAAGAAAGATTCAATTTTTTTCATTTGGGTTTTTCGGTTCTGGTTGTTTTGAGTTGTTAGCTGAGAAAAAGTGATCCATTTAAAGTTCGGGTTATTCGGGTCGGGTTAGTTTAGTTCGGGTTGTTCGGTTTTTGTGTTTAGATGTAAAATGAAAAAAAAAACTTTGCTTAATTTAACTTTTTAGATATTCAATTTGGGGAAATTAACAAGAAAGATTCAGTTTTTTTCTTTCGGGTTTTTCGGGTCGGGTTGTTTTGAGTTTTTAGCTGAGAAAAAGTGATCCATTTAAAGTTCGGGTTGATCGGGTTGGGTTAGTTTAGTTCGGGTTGTTTGGTTTAGATGTAAAATGAAAAAAAAATATCTTTGCTTATTTAATCTTTTAGATATTTAATTTGTGGAAATTAACAAGAAAGATTCAATTTTTATTTATCAAGAATTAGGCTAGTACCTTTATGCTATGATGCTATGTAGTTGCATGCGGTAGGGTGTAAACGGACCGAACGTTGGACAAACTGTTCGGCTGGAAGTTATTTTATGTTTGTTCGCTTAGTAAATGAAAGAAGGAATTTCTTTCCTATAACTAAATGAACGAACACGAATAGGGGCCATGTTTGTTTATTTGTGTTTATGAACATTTGATAATGTGTTCGTTTATGGTCGTTAATGTTTGTTCATTAAAGGTTTTAATACTTTTTAATGACTTTTCTAATATTATTATATAGATTAAAGAAACAATATATTTACTATGAAACAAACACATATATATGTATTGTGTGATACTTTATATGTAAAAAAAACAACACAAACTTGGTAGCTGGACCGAACTGTTGACACTGACCATTCTCGGTTAGCCAAATCAAATAAAACAGTGTGTTCATTCGTTTGTGTTTGTGAACCATTCAAGAACAAGTTCATTTCCTTAATGAGCGGACAAAAGCAAGCAACTTCGTTCGTTAGTTGTTTGTGAACCGTTCTCTTTTCTGATAAAAGCTTAACAGATGAACATGAACAAGGCCTTGTTCAGTTCGGGTCGTTTGCAGCCCTAGTATGCAGTGTTGTAAAAATCTGTCTCCGCGAGTTTCAACTCGACCAGCGTTACTCGGTATCGGTCAAACTTGAAGGTAGACGGTCCAACTTGGACGTCGCATTCAATTCGGTTTTTCGCTGTTTTTTTTACGGAGATACCTTGGAAGACGAGAATTAAATGATTAATATATCTACAATATTAACGAATAATTATCAATTTTTTTTATATACTTAGTTTCTCTACATCTCATTTGGTTTTTATTGATATTCACGTATTTTGTTATTAATATTAGTAACTTATGATATATAACATATTTATTTAACATATATATCATTACCCAAAATTAGTTTTATTATATATCAACCGACCTGGCATCGCCTAGCGACTTCTGTAAACGTGGTTATATGACGTTTGATTTTATTATTATTTTGGTGCAGAAACAAATTGGGTCATCATCATCAACATCTATGATGAAAAAGAATGCAAGATCATGTGATGTATGTAAAGCAACAGGATTTTACATGTGTAAATTATGCAAAGGCAATGCTGCAATAGAGTGGTCTCCATTGTATGATCCTGTGTTCATTAATCCATGCCTTTGCCCTACTTGTGATGGACATAGGTATATTCATTTCCGCCTTTGAGAAACAAAAACTCGATGAATATTAATATTAGGGGTGCAAACGAGTCGAGTCGCTCGCCAGATACTGAGCTTAGATCGATAAAAAGCTCGAAACGAGCCGAGTTTTTCGAGCTCGAGCCTCAAATAATGCTTATTTAGTTATCGAGCCCGAGCTTGAGCCTTGTGTCCGAGCTCGAGCCGATCATAGGCTCGTTTAAGATTTGTTCTCAAAATATATAAAATAATTAGAAATGTATATATAAATTAATTAATATTTAAACAATTTAGCCGAGCCCGAGCTTAAAATAACAACTCACGAGCCAGAATCGAGCTTTAGAAAAAGAGCTCGAGCTCTCGTAAGTCAAAACGAGCCGATGTTTGAGCCTAGTCGAGCTCGGGCTCGTCTTGTTTACATCCCTTTAACATTTGTATCTATGGCTCTTATTGACTTTGGACTAGAGTCAAATGAATAGTTATGTTGATTTTTGATTTGGAATGAAAATTTTTGGACTGTCTTTATCGGGACGAAATTATTATCAATTAGGACTGTTCAAAGGGTAAGACCCGACCCTTTTACCTAATACCTTACCCGGACCCTTTACCCTTTTAGGAAGAAACGTGGACCCGAGACCCTACCCTCCAAACAATAAAAGGGTCGGGTATAAATAAGGGTTTCAAGGGTCTAACCCTTTACCCTTTAAAATATTAATCACATCTTCTTTTTTATCATATATTATGCGCATCTCTCATATATGACTTTAATATATGAATCCTAGAACAATAATACTTTCATTTATTAACATAGTAAAGTTTAACTTCGAAAGTTTATCAACCATTTGAACTGATGCAAAAAATATTCATATTCACAAATTACATGTAGAGAACATTTCAGTGATTTCCATATATATGTTTCCATTTAGTGGTATGGTCCTTTAATTTTAATTTTTCTTAGTAGTTGGGAAATTTCTGATAAATCATATATGAAATACAAACCTCTCATAAATTTAAGATTAATCGTGAATATGATGTATATCTATCTAGTAAACGGGTCGGACCCTTGAAACCCTTTTACCCTTGAAGGTGAAATTTAAATACCCTTTACCTGACCCATATTATTTATTTGGGTCTAATTCAGGGTTTTAAGAATCGGGTAATCGGGTTTCAAGGGTCCGACCCTTATCTTGCTCACCCCTAATTATCATATCAAAAAAGAGAAAAAAATGCAAATTAAAGTGGATAGTCGACAGTGAAATTGTTAATATTAAGCGTGCAAATGAGTCTAGCACTCTAGCTGCTCATGAGCTACTCGAGCTCAGATCGATAAAAGCTTGAAACATGCTGATCTTTCTCGAGCTCTACCCGAGCCTCAAATAAAGCTCATTTAGTTATTGAGCCCGAGCTTGAGCCTTGTATGGGAAGCTCGTTTAGGCTCGTCGAGCTTGAGCGTTATGCATTTCTAAGTTTCTGCACAGCCGAGCTTAGGCTCGTTTAAGATTTTTCTTAAAATATATGAAAATAATTAGAAATGTATATACATTAATAAATAGGAAAATTGGATTTTAATAATCCCAACTTTACGCAGTTGGCCGATAATAATCCCGACTTTGAAAATAGCCGTCACTGGTCCCAACTTTCATGCTATTTGTTTTCATTGGACCACCGTTAAAAAAAATTTAACGACGTTAAGTTTTTTCCAAGTTTTAAATTGATGTTTTAGGGCTTTTGATCGGAATGAGAATACCAATCGAATGATATAAAACTTAACTCGAAACAACGCTTCATACAACTTGATTTTTGTTAATTAATAGTTTAAACATCGGAACTGAAGCATCCTTTAGTCGTTTGGACCACTGTTTGGAGGTAAGTTTTATATCAATCGACTCGTATACTCATTCCGATCAAAAGACCTAAAATATCAGTTTAAAATTTGAAAATAACTTAACGCCGTTAAGTTTTTTTTAACGGAGGTCTAATGAAAACAAATAGTGTGAAAGTTGGGACCAGTGACAGCTATATTCAAAGTTGGGATTATTATCGGCCAACTGCGTAAAGTTGGGATTATTAAAATCCAATTTTCCTAATAAATAAAAAAAGAGCATAGCCCGTGCTTGAAAAAACAAGACACGAGCTGGGCTCGAGCCTAGTCGAACACGGGCTCAGCTAGGCGTGTTTACACTCCTAATTAATGTGTGTATCTATAGCTCTTATTGACTTTTGACTAGAGTCAAATGAATAGTTATTAATCTTCAAATTTTACTGAAGTTATGTTAAATTTTGATTTGGAACGAAAATTTTTGGACTGTTTTTATCGGAACAAAATGATTATAATTTATAATATAAAAAAAAGAGCAAAAATGCAGATTAAAGTGGACGGTTGACTGTAAAATTGCTATTTTGATTTTAGGATTCAAAGATGTCTCAACTGTTTGGGGAGTGGATTTATTCAACAAACTAAAGGTATTTATGAAAGATTGTTTGAAGTACATGTATGCTGACTTTTGTGGTCAACTGGACTATTTTTATTTATCAAAATTGATTTGGATTCTTTAAAGTTTAAACTATCAAGAAACTGAATCTTGCATCAAGCTTCTTTATAAATGTTATATAAGTAAATAAAATGTTGCATATAAACTATCAATATGATCATAATATTAGTTTTAGTTTCAAAGTAGCCCGTTTGACCATAGAAGTCAAACTTTACATTCTTGTTAATTCTGTGAGGTAAGATATGTTTTATTGCTTTAAATTTCTTGCAGCAGATGACTAAACGCGTTGGAGCCTGGATAACGGTTTTTTGCGTGTTTCGTGGAAGCTCTTCTCTAATTGCGTGTAAGGATTCTCTTCGGTTTTGATAAAGCTGCAAACGAGTCGAGTTTAAGTTCAACGTGAGTACATGACGGATTAAGGTTTTGGATTCATTTGTATAGCTTAGTGAGCATTTTTCTTTCATCATAATCGTGTGTAGTAAAAACAAATTCGATTCGAGAGTTTAAATGACTCGAAGATTACTATAAACAAGGTTAGTATTGTAAAAATGATAAATTCTCTCCTTGATGGTCATTGGTGACCGACTGCAAGCAGGGTCTTCTCCAAGAATCTCTTAAAATTCTGGGGCTCGGGATGGACATGTAAAAGGGCATTTGAAATCACGTTTTCAATTATGTGCTAAATAATTTGACAATTTTAACAATTTAGTTGCATTTTCAGAGAGCCAATATGCACCCAAGCAAAATAATAATAATAATAATAAGGCTACGGCGGTGTTTAGGTGGTTTTTTTCCGAAAAAAATGTGTCTTTTCCGGGCAAAAACGATTTTCCGGCGATCTGCAACTAACGGCGTTAAGATCTTGTTAGTCGCTGACCGTTAGGAACAATTACATTAAAGTTGGGACCGACAGCTACCAAAAGGTGATAGTTGGGATTAATAAAAACTAATATACATTCTTTCTAAAAAAATCGTTTAAATCAAACGAATCGTTTAAACTAAAGCAGGACTTGTTTGGTTTGATATCCAGACAGTAACATGACTTAAACCTTGAAACCAGTCGTGTAATAATTATTATCCATTATATCATCCATGTCACAAAAAATAAAAATAAAAATAAAAAACCAAAGACTACATTACATGGTAGTTTTTAGTTGCACGTATATTATTTTTGGGCATACAATTAATCACTTGGCACGTAGCATGCATGCAACAGGTGTGTGTACATATAACTATCCAGGTGTGCATAATTGGAATATATACCCTAGCTATATGCAAACACATACATTTATTAACGTCCAATTGTTCATAAGGCACATATTTGTACTTCTTCTTCATGAGAATAATATTGATTATTCTAATGGATTCTATGATACAATATTTCACAACTCAAAACTGTCAAATCATTAAGAAAAAGGTAAACAAACCAACAAGTGTTGGCTGACTGCGCGCTACTTGAGACAGGATCGATAAAAAAATATTGAAATGATCCGAGCCTTATATATTGAGCCTGAGTCTCAAATAAAGTTTGTGTTTTTATCAAGCCTGAGCTCGAGCCTAGCATATGGAAAATCATTTAGGCTTGTTGACGGTCTTAGGCAGTGGCGAAGCTTGGACTGAGGCACCAGGTGCCGAGCTCAAAATGTACACAAAATTTCACAAATGAGGGGGCCCGGAAATTTTCGGCCGAAAAAGGCTAATTTACCTACGTATAAAAAATTTTCGACCGAAAACGGGTAAATTTACACTACTGGGCAAAAAAAAACAGAGGGCCGTGGCCTCAATGAAGCTTCGCCAGTGCCAATGGTCCTAGGGTGGGGCGGGGAGAGTGACCGTCCCTGTCTGATCATCTTGGTAGGCCTGAAATTTTTTTATATATACATATTTTATAAAAATAATTATGTATTCTTAATGTTTAAACTCATTTATCCAGTTTTTTGAAGCCTAATTTTATATAAAAAAAATAATAAAAGTAAAAAAAATTGCATAACCAAAATTATAATCCAATTACCCAATAAACTCACTTGAAAATTTCAATGTCTAAACCCAATTATAACAAAAGTTCTTTTTTTACTTAAGGCCAAATTCTTTTTATTGCTCTCGCCTTTGGGTTCAAATTTTTTTAACGATTCTCGAAGACGGTACTACTCGTTGAGCCTTTTAGCAAATTAACGAGCCTACTGTATTTATGAGTTTTAACTCTTGTTGACTTATATGAATTAATTTAACACTACATAGACGAGCTCGATCCGAGCTTAGTCTCACTAAGGTTTTTTTTTGCGAAAAGTAAAGATAAATATAATTGGATATATAGACGACTTAATTTATTATTATATTAAATAATAAATGACTCAAGCTCGAGTTTGAAAAAACTACTCATGAGCTGAGTCTATTTGCACCCACAATCCGACGTTTTTGATCGTAAATTTATGTAAATAATGGTTTGGTTTAATTCATAGATAAAGTAGAAGTCAATGTGGAAGTGTGGGATTTCTTCATTACATGTTTTCTTTTTTGTGGCCGCGATAACCGGGTGCATCTCTGTGATCATGAACATGAATTATACGGATGCTCCTTCGGATACTGGTTAGTTTGTGTAAATCTATGGTGATTTGTAGGCCTGTAAACGACCCGAATGAACATGAACAGTTAACTAAACAAATATTCATGTTCATGTTCGTTCGTTTAAAAAGTGAACATGTCCGTGTTCGTTTGCTTAAAATCTAAACAAACAGTTCACAAACATAAAAGATCATATTTGAAGAAACACGAAAAAACATAAATGAACACAAACGAACAAATAATATTTAGTTAGATATGTATTAGGTATCAGGGTGATATAATTTGTATAATACAAATAATATTTAATTGTTTTTTATAAATATATAAACATAACGTCCACGAACATAACTGAAAGTACGAAACATGTGTTCATCTTCGTTCATTTAATTAAACAAATTTTCATGTTCATTCATTTTTTAAATGAACGAACTTCCCGCCAAACGTTCGGTTTTTTACATGCCTAGTGATTTGTAACGACAAAACTGATCATGTTTTCGTATGAAATGAAAGGCGGTACATCTGCAAGCAAGGCAGTTAAGTTTGGGTCAACTTATGTGGTGGAACCTAAAGCGAAACACCAAGCAACCATTGTGTGGTTGCATGGTCTTGGTGATGATGGATTAAGGTATGACTAGTTATACATATATTCGACGTGCGCGCCTTTGCTCTCGTTTTATTCATCTGTTTTCTCTTTGCAGCTGGTCTCAGGTCTTGGAGACTCTTCCTCTTCCAAATGTGAGCACAAGTTTATCGCCTAGGCCATTATATATATCGTTTTCATTATGTTAATACCATCGACAATCGGCCTAAAGAGGTATGAATTCTTTGTAAAGTTTATTTGATGCCATTTCTAGGTTTAATACATTGCAGATCAAATGGATATGTCCTACTTCTCCTGTTCAACCGTTAACTATATTTGGCGGGATTTCTACAACTGCATGTAACTAATTATACTGTGTTCATCGTTAACTATTACTCTTACTACTTCATCCGTTTGAAAGTGAATGCAACGTTTATTTCCTTGGCGTAGTTTAATCCAAAATTACCTCTTTGCCATTAGTTATTTTTAGAAGAGTGAACTGCGGTTTTCTCCATGTGGTTTGTCTAAATCTGCGGTTTTAGTCCAGTAGTTTCAAATTAGCGATTTTCATCTCTGTGGTTTCATTTCACTTGCAATTAAACCTGAATTTACTAATCCCGTTAAGTATGGTCGTTAAACCCATCAGCGTGCTCTTCACGTGAGGGGTTGTTTTGTCCTTTTTTTCACCAAATACACCCCAGCTTCTCACTTGAGGGGGCTTGTGAATTAAGACTGGGGTTTATTTCGGAAGAAAAAGGACAAAATTTCCCTTCACGTGAGGGGCGTGCTGATGAGTTCAACTACCAGACTTAACGAGGTTAATGAATTCGGTTTTAATTGCAAGTGAAATGAAAACACGGGGACGGACATCGCAAATTCAAAACTACTGAACTAAAACCGCATATTTAGACAAGCCACAAGGACGAAAACTGCAGTTTACTCTTTTCAGAAAGTTATTATTGCTATATATTATTTTAGGTTCATTGAGTTATATTTTAGATATTAAACAATATGCATTCTAGGGGTGCATACTCGGGTTTGTCACTGAACCAAACGTTGTATTGATTAGTTATTTATTAGAAAACAGAGTTTCAAGATTTAGTAAAATTATCAAAACTCGGTGTCATGAATGTCAGGGTTTGATGTCGTTGGCATCTCGGAAGATGCAAGTCCGGATGTTCAAGGAATGGATGCATCAGCAGCATATGTTTTGAGCTTGCTCTCCACCGAGCCTCCAAACAGTAAATTTCTGTTATTTTTATCCTTAACCGGTCAAACGGTTAAGATAAAAAAAATTAACTAAAAAAGAAACAGGTTGAAGTTGAACCACCTCAACTTATATTATTATTCACTATATTGTTTTCTTTCTCATGTCATTATGTTTGACTTTGCAGTCAAACTCGGTGTAGGTGGATTTAGTATGGGTGCAGCCGCTGCAATATACTCTGCAAGTTGCTTTGCGTGTCGAAAATTTGGAAACAGGACCAGTTGTCCTGCCCGTTTGGACGCAGTTGTTGCCCTTAGTGGTTGGCTTCCGTGTGCAAGGTCAGAACAGGTTTCGGTTAAAATTTTAGTTTTTAAAACTTTATAGTTCTAACACCAATTGTCAGATATTAAACAAAATTTTATTATTATCGTAATAATCTTCGTTTACTTTGCTAGGGCTCTAAGCGACGAGGTTGAAGTTCGGGCTTCCTTACCTATATTGCTTTGTCATGGCAAAGGTTTTATATAACAAAAGAAAACCATCATAGTTTTGAAAATATTTTATAAAAATTAATAATAATTATGGCAGGTGACGAGGTGGTTCGGTTTCACTATGGAGAAAAGTCGGCCAAGAAACTAACTTCAGCCGGCTTCGAAAACTTGACATTCAAGCCGTTTAACTCGTATGTGACTTCCTTCATGTTACACCGTCTTTTTTTATATTGTTTGTGTAATTGTGTCGGTAAGAGTATTCTTGACGGTGCAGGCTCGGTCATTACATAACTCCTGAAGAAATGGCTGAGGTCGCGTCATGGCTAACTTCAAAACTAGAGCTCGAGGGTAAGTCATAGAGTTCGGCCCATTCAACAAAACACCTAACACATGTAAATATGTAAATTATACATACCGATGACTATAGGGGCCCGCCTCAACCAACCTATCAACCTTTGATGTATATTACGAGTGTTTTAACGGTTACATGGTACATTGCTACCAAGGACCAAATCTTAAGTCATGATATTGTATGTTGTGTGGTCCGGTTGTCGTGTTTCATGTTTTTTGGCCTTCTGTAATTCGGTTTTCAAGAGTCGGAAAATAAGACTGATCCTGTTATATACCAATCTCGTACTTGGTTGTATAACAGGATCAGTCTGGGGTCTAGATGAAGCGAGAAATGACTAAAATACCCATCACATGTCATGCACACGAGACAAACCTTGTAACACAACTTATGTTATTACAACAACGATCGTATCATAGTACATACGTACGATAATTACAATACATTTCTAAAAAATTAAACGGACTACCAAAAAATCTATACTCGAAGAAAGAGAGGAACATGAGTGTGAATGCGAGTGTCGATTTTTTAAAAAGTTGCGTTGCGAAGATGTATGCGTTCTTTAGTGATCGGTTGTTAAGCATATCTTATATTCAACAAGCACACGCATGCGCCACCACGGTTCAGTACATCGCCACCACGCATGCGCCACCGCAGTTCAATACATTTCCACCATACACGCGCACAGTCGCGGATTAACATTCCGTCAACATTCATACGCGCCACGACAAGTGAACCTCGCCACCGCGTAATGTTATTGCGCCACCACGAGTACACGCCACCGCGGGTAACCATCTGGCCGCCATGATGCATGCCACCATGCATGAGTTTCACCGCTATGAAGCAGCAGCGCGCCATCATGCATGCGCGCTGGCGCCGAGCACACGAAAGGTCTGACACAACGTCTCCATCTCTGATGCATGTCAACACCAACTAACCACATGCATTGACGATTCGTTTTAACCAAAGGGATGGAATTTCGTGCAACGCGCGTACAAGAAAAGAAAAAGAAAAAACAAGCCCTATTAAAAAAGCAAACTATTAAGTCTAATATCTATCTTACCTCGCTCGCGCGAGACAAGACACACATTAGACTGGGGGGGCTTGAAGGGGTATGCGCCCGCCTTAATATCGAGCGGGGCGGGTCAACCCACAAGATATAGACAAGAGGCTTGAAATCAGGATGTCATGAAGACACAAAGCCAAAACCTATGCGCGTGGCGCATATCACATATGCTCACGCATATCACATATGCTCACGCATCATATATGCTCACGCATATCACATATGCTCACGCATCACATATGCTCGCGCATATCACATCTGCGCATGGCGCATATCACATATGCTCGCGCATATCACATATGCTCGCGCATATCACATCTGCGCATGGCGCATATCACATATGCTCACGCATATCACATATGCTCACGAATATCACATCTGCGCATGAAACATCTGCGCGTGGCGCATATCGCATCTGCGCGTGAGAATAAAGAGAAGACCTTGCGCATCCCCGGGATAGGCGCATAAAGGCCGCGCGTAAGCGACACAACAAATGAGAATAGTCTAATCCAAATCAGGATAAGGACAACCATGATTGTACTCATCAGACAACCTTCCAGAAGGTATCTTTTAAGGAATAAAGGATGTGCTGATATTGACAGCTGCCACTGAAGGGTGGACAACTCAGCAAAGCCCATGTGCCACCACGTGATGGCACATGGGTCGGGTGAAATACCTTGGTCAGAGAATAATCAATGAAAAAGCACCAGGTGTCCTAAGTACACGTGGCGCGCTCAACTCTTCGCCATGCATGCGCGCTCAACTTCCAGCCGCCATGCATGCGCGCCCGCGGATCACCACTCCGCCGCCATGCATACGCGACCTTGGATCACCACTCCGCCCCCATGCATGCGCACTCACGGATCACCACTCCGACGCCATGCAAGTGCGCTGCGGACGAACTCTCCCGGCCATGCATGTGCCGCATCGGAGGAACACCCCGACTCCATGCATGCGCAGTGCTGAGGGTCAAGACTAACGCCATGCATGCGCACGCAACTCGCCGCCATGCATGCACGCTCAACTCTTCGCCATGCATGCGCACTCAACTCTCCGCCATGCATGCGCGCTCAACTTCCAGCCGCCATGCATGCGCGCCCGCGGATCATCACTCCGCCGCCATGCATACGCGACCTTGGATTACCACTCCGCCCCCATGCATGCGCGCACCGCAGATCAACACTTCGTTAGACCAAGACCGATCACTAAAGAACGCATACATCTTCGTAACGCAACTTTTTAAAAAATCGACAAACTGGGGCGGAGGTCTTATTCTGCTCCGACACGGCATCCCTTACAAATTTGTGGGTCTTCGAACAAGAAAAAGTTAGCTAAATAAATAATATTATAGCATGTCAGTAGTGCAATGTAAGTATTGTCAGTATCATCACATGTCACATGACAACAAAGTCTTGATGAAGGAATTAATTTCCAAATTTTCAAAACAGCACCCTCAACTCTTGAGTCATATTTATTATGATAACAAAGCAAGGATTTAAGCTGTTGACATTTACCCCCCTCCACAAGTATAACAAGGAAACCTTCCTCGATCTGAAAAAAGTCTCGCGTCAGAGGCGCGGAACACTTGCGTTAGAGGCGTGGAATTCTCATGGCAAAGCGAAAACAATTCTCGCGTCAGAGGCACGGAACACTCGTGTCGGAAGCGTGGAATCCTCGCGACCAAATCCCAGAGCGCTAACAATAGCACATGCTTGGTTACAAATTCCTCAAGTGAATTACTTCACAAGTTTTTACAAAACCTCAAACTTTTTTGCCTATATTGATTTTGGTTTAACAATCAAAATAAAAACAAAACGAAAAGTATGAGTATATAAGATTTGCATGAAATGGCACAAAAAATTGTGCTTATATTAATGCAGAACATACGGCCACGCGCCAAACTTAAAGGTTGGGAATCTTATAAACCCATACGGCTACGCGCCATACTTAAAGGTTGGGAATCCTCATAAACCCATACGGCCACGCGCCAAACTTAAAGGTTGGGAATCCTCATAAACCCATAAGGCCACGCGCCGAACTTAAAGGTTGGGAATCCTCATAAACCCATAAGGCCACGCGCCAAACTTAAAGGTTGGGAATCCTCATAAACCCATAAGGCCACGCGCCAAACATAAAGGTCGGGAGCCTAATAATATCCCACATGGCCACGCGCCAAACATAAAGGTCGGGAGCCTAATAATATCCCACATGGCCACGCGCCAAACATAAAGGTCGGGAGCCTAATAATATTCCAAAATGGCCACGCGCCAACGTAGGTTGGGCACACCTCATAATTTGCCCGAGGATGGGAACCTTGTAATACATCCACTTTTAGTTGATATGTTTTTGCAGGTTCGGCTACGAGTCGCACAAGCACCTATGACATCATTATTATTCTGGCCGTTTGTGCCCCCATTATTATTTTGGAGACAAGCCGGGATAGTCATCCTGCGCAGAAGAGGCCCTTGTGGGCCAGTCATTATCATCATATTATAGCTCGTAAGTCGCCTCGCGCGCAAGCTTCATTAATTTTATAGCTCGTAAGTCGCCTCGCGCGCAAGCTTAATTATTTTTATAGCTCGTAAGTCGCCTCGCTTGCAAACTTAATTATTTTTATAGCTCGTAAGTCGCCTCGCGCGCAAGCTTAATTATTTTTATAGCTCGTAAGCTGCCTCGCGCGCAAGTTGCATTACATTATTATCGAGATGCGCACTCTATCTTTTATCAGGCCCCGCGCCACTATTGTTATGATGCGTGCTATATCTTATTCATGCCAGTGCACCATCATTATCATAAGGATCACAATATGTCACCATCATGGAGAAAACCTCTCAAAACTCAAAGACAATAAAAACAAGGCCAAAGAAAGGGGAAAAAACCGCCTCATATCCTAACACACCTTATGAAGTCCAGCGCTCCACCTAAACGCTTGCACGCCTAGGAGCAACAATGGACTTGGGGGGCTTGTAGGGGTATGGTACTAAACCCGGCTTACGACCTTAATTTATTATGTTTGGCTTATTTTATTATATGGACTAATACAATATTATTGGGCTGAGGGGGTTTTGTGGAGGTAACCCTAACTGGGCTAGGCCCATTAGGGTACCATGATGGTGGCCATGAGGCTCTCTATATAAGGAGGTCTCCACCTCCTTATTAAGGGCAGTTTCTCAATAAGAGCCACCACCATAACCATTTTTGTGTCTGTAAACAAGAGATCCTCGAGATTTCTTAGCAGTCACCTCCACACCCCCGAAAGGCCATTGCAGATCTCAGGCAACCGGAGAAGAAGATCAAGACGTGGTTCGTTCATCCCGAAGACCCGGGAACATCGTCATGGATCAGGTCAGATTTATTTCATATTTCTACAACGAGCATGTTTTATCGGTCATTGTACACAACCATTGTTGCCTAAGATCATATAAAAACACAACTATTACTTTGCAACCTCTTTAATGAAACCTACTTCAGTCTGCGACGTTTGTGACGTTTGTGAAAGGAAGACTTTTTGGTCGGCCTCTTCGCTTTCACTGCTCGAAGTTGATCCGGAGTCACTCTCCTCATCTTCTGTAATATCAAAAAATACTTTATATTGTATATAACATTTTTTTAATAAAATATTATATCAAATAACAAAAGTATAACTTACAAAAGAGTTTTTTTATTGTTTGAATAATTTGATACATACCATATGCATAGTACTCAGTCAACTGTTTGACAGTAGTTGACTCAAGGCTATCTGGAAGTAAACAACTACATAGACTACCTGAAAAACAAACATTTTTTATTTGACTCATGTAACATATATAAATATGTATATATAGACGGGCGGATATAGGTGGGTTAACTTTCACGACGAAGTACAAAATCAGTGCAAAAAGTTATTTTTTCTTCTACATTTTATGTATTCAGATACCCTTAAGCAAATATTAAGATACCATTCTGCCATTGTATATATGTACACATTTTAACATATTTACAAATAAACGCGTTAAAATACTTACCAATCTTTGCCAATCGATTTACCCACCCAGGAATCCCTTTACAGTTGAGTCTATGAGAAATATCATCCGTGAAGTTATTGCAATTCTTGGAAATTAAGTGATATGTGTCCCCGTGGTAATCAGAAGCAATGCTCTCGATGAATTCCCTAAATTCAGAAGCTGACATGTCTGTATGGCCTAAAGAAATCGAACATCTGTAGATAAAACCAGGGCAACTTCTTGGTTCAACTTCAAAGACTCCACTAATCGAATAGTCATGGGCTCCAAACCCGTATTCCATGCCATACACTACAACAAGCTTTTATTGATCATTTTTTCATGTATCGTAAAATATAACAGAAAACAACATCTACATGAAAACATATAAGAAGTCTTAGCTAAAGGGGTCTATTCACCCGTCCAACTAAATTTTCTATAGAAACACCACCACACATGTGCATGTCACATCACACGGGCCATATTGATGTCAGATCAAACTCTGGGACTAGGGTCTGTCACAATATGTTGTTGTATCATAGAGTGAAAAAGTGGTCATACTAAACGCATGACTTTGCGAATAGTCATCAACCATTTATTGTTAGTCAACACATCATGCAAGCGGTATGATTGTCACTCACACAACCCATATGCCCATTTTGTCTGTCATAGGGCCCACGTGATCATTTTCTTCATGTCTTACGAGTAGTGCGATACATTAATGGTGTCTGAATAGCATATTAGTGGTGTTATTAATTTGGCTATAAAAAATGTCTATTATAAAACGCTCAAATTAAAAGCTATAATAAGAAACCCTATTGATCCATATGAATCATTTCAATAAACCTCAACAATATTCATATACAATCAAAAATCAATACACATGGTCATAATCAATTTTAAGTCATTAAGACATTTCATCAAATAATCTTTGAACCCAAATCTTGAATTTTAATTTCAAAATTGATAAGCTATACATATAATAAAAATGTGAAATGGATTATAAATGAATTATACCTTCAATACCCGTATGAAAGATACCAAATCCAAACCAAATGCTATAAGAATTGAAAGGTGTGAGATCATATACATTCAAGAACACCTCTTTATCCATGAATCCATCACCAACAATTGTTGCACAATTTGATAATGATGATGATGTTGTTAATAAGGTGCTACCCTCCATCTTATATTAAAGATCAAACACAAATTATTATTCTTTTTTTTCGGTTTAAATGAAGAACAAAAAAACCCTTTTATTGAGGGAATGGATTGTTCTTGGGTTGCATAATGTTAACATTTGCCGCAAACACATGCCGATCCTCTCTCCGGCCACTGGAGTTAAAAATCTGAAGGAGGGTTAAGCCAGACGTACTCCTGCATGGGGCAACTTTGATCAACTTTTTTTATGGCTCATAGAATTAATACCAAAAATGAAAATGGCTTTTGATGACACCATTATTCTTTTTTGAAGAGCTAATATTTCACTTATAAATCCACATAACCTAACCATTGGTATGTATTAAAAGTTTTAACATGATACTAATGGTTCATGATGACTACATTGCATATACTTAACAACGTATTCCTAAAGTAGATAAATAATAAAGGTTAAACGGTCAGTGTCAAGTTCCAAACTAGATAGAACATTTAAAACGGCCATAACCGAACCATGAACCAAACTTTTTGGATATCGAACTTGTTCAATCAATCTACTTGCTTCAATTTGAATGATTCGATTAGTTTCAATGGTTTATGAATACGATGGCAAATTATACGGGCCTGATAGAAATATATGAAAAACAAAACATCCAGGACGAGTATGTGATTAAAGAAAAATATTTCGCGGGTATGAGATGATATGGGATTAGGCGATACCTAATCGGTTACCCTAAACCATATACTAATTTCTATGAATTGTATACCCAAAATATTTAAATTTTATTTTTTTTCATTTTCCTTATATGTTGTCAATTAATCCTTTATTCTATTAGCTCTATTATATGTGCATGATACAAAGTACAAAAATATTTTTGAACTCAATATAAAATTTACATATTTTAGGTATTTCATTTGTTTTCTTTAGTGATGACTATATGTATATAAATAACTTATCTGTTTAGTGATGTTTTTAAAAGTATAAAGTTACATAAACGTTAGAACTGAAAGAAAGAAAGAAAATGTACATACAAATTCTAAAGAGGTATTTCTTTTTAATGTAGTACTATATAGTATACTTGATGCCCATGTATCTGCACGATATCCGACAAGTACCCAACAACTAAAGAACCATGTATTCATTATATTTTTACCATCTAGTAAGAAACCAGAAATATCAATAACCTTTTTATCGTAAGTTTTCTTCTTATTTTTTCTAATATGAGCTTGTTGTTGTGTTGCGACCTAATGCATGATATAGGGAGTAAATTGCAGCATGTATCCCTGTGGTTATGGGGTGGGAGTTACTTGAGCTCCTTCTTTGAAAAATGAACTGTTTGCGTCCCTATATTGTTGAATTGTATCACTTTGATACCGCCCCGACAACCACATGGACGCAAACACTTCAAAGTAGGGGCCCACGTGATTCCCGACTCAAAACCAAAACGACTCAAACCACAATTTACTTTAAAGCTAATTAAACTTTTTAGTCGAACATCAATGTTGTTGAAACCGGAACGGACCGGCCCGGTTCCGTGCAGTTTGATCGTTTTTAGAGAACGGTTGAAATAGTTTACCATGAAAACAAATATATTTTTGTGAAAAAATGTTTTTTCAGCCCTACCGCCATTTTTGGACGAAAGTTGTTCGGCCGGTGAACCGGTTGTCCGACCGGTTGACCGTCCGATCCGGTTATGAAAACATCGTTTAACAATTTTAACCAGTTTAACTATTAACGGCCATTTATGTTCTTTTAACCGGTTGTTAGTTTTCTCATAAATGACTAAAATACCCCTGATATTTCCTGACGTGGCCCATACCCCTTGTGCCCCATACACACATAAATCTTCCCTCTTTCTTTCACCTCATTCTTCCAAACACCATCTCCCTCCATAATAATAATATTACTCAAATGGGCAGCAGAATTAACAACAACAACAACGGCGGCAGCAACAGCAATAGCAGCAGCAATGGCGTTGACAAAGGCGTTGACTTTGCAAACTATTTCTGCACCTACGCCTTTCTTTACCACCAGAAAGAGATGCTCTCTGACCGTGTTCGTATGGACGCTTATTACAACTCTGTCTTCAACAATAAACATCACTTCATTGGTAAAGTATGTATCTTTACTCATTATTTCCATCATATCTGTCTAGTGACTACTTATTTGCTTGCTGAGTTGCTGTTATATGATATGTTAATTTGGTTTTTGATAATGTCTGTGTATAGGGCCGTCTCCCAGAATCGTTAAATGTTTTTGGGCCAAAGGCGAATAAAGTTTTGAAGAAACACTAAGTGAACCCTGGACAGATTATAGATAATCTGGGGGTTAAGTAATGTTTCCCACGGATGAGGTCCAGCAGAGAAGGTTGTTCTTCAGGGGACCTGCAAAACAGACACCGTAAGCTCGTCACTGAGAAGGGGGGGTTCCTCCTTGTGACCACCCTCCGGCGTGAGAATCAGACTAGATTGCTCTGAATATAAGTGTATATTAAGAGATTGCTAGATAAGATTGAGATATCAGATGATGTCCTTACCATTCCAAGGTGTTGGAGTATTTATAGCCGAGGGTAGGTTTCCAAGCAGGTACAGCCGGCTGAATAGTATTCCTGTTCTACCAACAGTGGACTATGCACAGGCCATGCTGGTTGGTGGATAGGTTACGGCCAACAGTAATAAGGTCGGCTGTATACTGTTCCTTTACTGCCGGCTACGCACTGTTCCACCAACTGTAGGCTGCGCACGTCCCCTCGTAAGGGTTGGTGAGTAGGCAGCGGCTAATAGTGACAAACAGTACTAGAGGGTGCTCCTCCTCGTATTGTTGTCGGTGAGCTGTCACCCTGTGATTGGTTCATGGGCTGCTCTAGTCAATTTGTCTGTTCCGCCCATACGTTAGTAGGTATAGTACGAAAGACCTTCCAGAAGCATACGGACTGGCTCACTTGGGCGGGAGCATTCCCGCCTTGCTCATTCCTTCATGTGACTACTGAAGTAGCTAACACCTTGTGCGTGTAGCCTTGCTGTTAGTGCGGGTAGCCTTCCCTGATGGCTTGTATCCGCAGCTGCGGGAACAGGCGGGGTACTTCACCATTGGGAGGCTTTCCTTGCGGGTACAGCTGGCGTACTGCACGTAAGGTTCTTTGAGCATGGTGGGTCCTGCTGGAGCAGTTGGTCACTGCGCAGACGTCCCTGTTTTAGGTGAGTTTTGCGGGTCCAACTGGGCTCTGCTGGGACCTACCTCTTCAAGTCCCCCCAGTCCAATGTTCTTCTCATGAATTATTAATAAGTGAGGTGAACTTTTGGACTTAGCTAAGGGTTTTGAAAAGGGTTTAGTTTTTAGGTTTTCCGTGGTGATTCTTCCCGCGGTTTTCCTGATGTCACGCAGAAATTCCCGACTTTTCTGCTTGATCTTTGGGTATGAAGCGGGTAGGTTTGTAACCTCCTCGCACATCAGGAGCGTTGAGTCCCATTTGTGTGGATTCTCCATGGGGTCTTGGTAGTTTTCAACATAGTGATCAATTATGCTAAAACCACCAATTCCATCTTGGAGTTTCAAACAATATAGTTCTCGACGTTCCCGTCATGCGGGGATGTTATTCCCGTTTCCGCAAGCATTGCCCAGAAGATCCTTCTTGGTTTGGATTCCCTGCAGAGTGCCAAGTATGTGAAGGGTTTTGCCTTGACACTGTACCCGCACTTGTCTTACGGTTACTTTATTTCCAAGGTATTCCTGGCGTCAATTCCCTGCGGGTGCTAGGTATGTGAAGGGTTTTGCCTTGACACTGTACCCGCGTCCGTCTTACGGTTACTTGGTTGCCAAGGTAAGGGGTATTTTCCCGCTCACTTGAATCTTTTTGAATTTTGAATTTTGAAATTCGAAGAGTTGGTGGAAAGATAGGAACAGTCCAAACATCTGAAACGTCGTGCGACGGTTTCTTCTGACTGTGTCAGGACGTGCAGGAAGTTATGGTGACGTGACAGTACATGGTCATTCCAGACGCTTTTTCAGGCGCGTGGGCGCGATTTTTCAGGCGCGTGGCCGCGAAATTAATGGTATGCGTCCTGTCAACAGCTGTTGCCAGCTTGCTTTTTGCCACGTGTCGTGGTTTCATTGCACCTTCGTTTTCTCTCTCTTCCGCATTAAATTCATCGCATTAATTGCGATTAGTATATAAAGGGGGAGAGGGCTCTTTGTAATCCACACTTTCACCCTTCTCTTCTTCTTCTTAGCGATTTCCGGCAAATACTCACCTTTTCAGGCAAGCATTTTCCCGAAATCGTTTTCTTCTTTCTGCAAGATGTCTTCACGTGATCTCGAGTCTGCAGCCGATGACAAGAGTACTGCTGGCGAGTGCCAGTGTGCTCTGCCCGGCGATCTGTACCGGTATGTTGTCAGGAAGTTCATGCTCGATCCTCTCGAGCCTGAGTTTCCTGAACCCCATCAGACTGTGTACGATGCCCCCAGAGGCAAGATCGGGGTTTATGCAGCATTCTTTGTCTATGGGAATCTTAGGTTCCCATTGACAAAGTTTGTTTACCGTGTCCTTGAGAGGCACGGTGTTCATCTGACCGAGCTGCACCCCATGGCGATCGCCAAGATTCGCCACTTCGAGTGGGTGTGCCGGATTTTGGGCATCGAGCCCCATGTTGACCGCCTGATGACCTTCTACACTTGGAGGTGCATCCAGGGGTGGTATACCCTGACAACCCGTATTAAGGGTTTAAAGATTTGCGCGACCGAGCGCAGTCTTCGCGCGTGGAAGCGGGAGTTCTTCTTTATCTCCGCTCGCGCCATTCCCCTTGCCATGAAGTTTAAGAATGGGCAAGCTCTCCCAAGCCTTCACGCCTCCAACTACCAGGAGGCGGAATGGTTTTCGAGGATATCTCGGATCCAATCTCCGGTTTACCGGTTTGCGGAGTCCGGGATGGTCATGTTGGGGATGAGCCGGGTCTGGAAGGCGGCGGACGTGCAGAAGGTTCCGATCGTCCTTGAATACGGTTCGAACTCTGTTCCTTACAGTATGCTTTCTTTCCTTTTGTTGATTTTAAATTTCTTCTAACTTTTTCTCTGTTTATTTCAGAGGGGAACAACCTGAAGTCGCTCCTTAACCCGCGGGAGGCTGACGTTCCCGTACGGATGGGTACTCGCGCTCTTGACGAGAACGAGTTGCCCATCCTCGAACAAACTGCGGATCGGTTCGTGGAGGTCTATCCGCTAGGCCATGAGATCCTTAGCGCCAGGCGGCCAGGTAAGGCGCTCTTCAACCCTCGACCCCTCAATGTTGAAACCTCTGCTGGAATTCCTCTAATTGTCTGTTCTGATGAGGAATCCGCAGATGGTCCTCCGTTGGTGCGGAAGAAGAAGGCTGCCGGCGGGAAGGGAAAGGAGAAGGTGGCCTCCACTGTCGATCCGGTGCCTCTGTCTGACTCAGAGACTGAGAGCGAGGAGGTGGCGGGGAATCCCGGTGGTGATAAGACCACGGCTCCGGAGGTTGCGACTGTCACCTCCGGAGAGCCCACGAAGACGACGGTGACCGGCGCAAAGAGGCCGGCTCCATCGGGTTCATCCCCGCCCGTTCGTACTTTCAGGCTCAAGAAAACCCGTAAGTACAACTTCCTTCAGCTTTTATCTTCATAGCTTTATCCTTTTTAACACTTTTCTTCTTTACGCAGGCGTGGATGTTGACGCATTCCAGGGTGAAGGGCCGAGTAGTACCTCTCCGCCAATGACGGTAGGCTTGGTCAGCCTACCTGAGGCGTCGACCCAGGCGCCTGCGCCTGCTTCCGCTGGATCAGTTGCTCACTCCTTTGAGCCGACTGTTCCAGTCGAGATGACATCACCGCCGGCCGTGAGTTCGATTTTTACAGCATCATTCACCGAGCCGGCGGTTACCATTGCTGCGGATTCCGCGGCAGCGACCGCGGCGGCGACCACTGCGGCTGCTACCATGCCCCCGCCCTCGGCCACGGCGGCCGGTCCCTCAGGTACGCATGGGGCTTCCCGCCAATCTTTGCCACCTTCCCATCTGCCTGACCTCTTGGATGGATTTCGTTTGGGTTCAGGTGATGGGTTCGGCGGCTATCGGCCTGTTATTGACCCTACAGGTGCGTAGGGTTCCTTTGGCCCTTTTTCACATATATTTTTTATCATCTTTTCCTAACTGCTTTTTGTTTTCTGCAGTGTCGGATTCCAATGAAGTGTATGTTCCGCGATGGAACATACGCCGAGGAACAACCCTTCGTACCCCTGTGGAGTGCGTGGAATGGGCTCGTCACGCTGCTCCCAGTGGTGCGTTGGGGGAAGCCATGGCTAGCTACCAAGAGGGTAGGCTAAGCAATGAGCTTCGGGTTCTCCTCGCCCGGATGCAGCCGCGCGTCGAGCTGCTTTGTCGTGAAAACGACAAGTTAAAAGCAGCTCGCGCTAAAGAAGTAGCTCAGGCGCGGGCTATCCGGGAGGAGAACCAAAAACTCTCCGCAGCGGCTGCGGAGAAGGAGAAGGCCTTCAAGGCCCTTGAGGTTGAAGTTCAGGCTCGACTCGAGGCCCGTTCCAAGGCTGCCCAAGCTGTTAATGAACAGCTTCGGCTGGCTAAGGAAACTGCGAGGAACGCAACCGAGAGGGCCACCAAGGCTGAAGCTGTTGCTGAGCCTCTACGCGTGGAGAATGAAGAGCTTAAAGCAAAATTAGAGGCTCTCCAGCAGGCTCATGATGCCTTGGCAATGGAGGATGCTAAGAAGCTTCAAGAAATCCTGGACCAGAGGGGGGTGCTTGACCATACCGAGCGTAAGCTAAAGGGCGTCGAAGAGGCTGCGGCTAAAGAGGTGTTGCTTGCCAACCTCAACAAGAGTGAAGCCGAACGCGCCCGTAACGAAGCTCAAGCTGCCCTCCAAGAAGCTCTGGATGCCAAGGAATGGCTTCTTCGAGAAGCGTTGTCTCAGGTATGTTTTCATGTCTTTACGCTTTTCTTTGTAAATAGAAAAGGTTTCACTTGTATATTTTCTTTTGTAGGTTGTGCATCGGGTCTTCTCAGAGACATCTTACGACGATGCTATGAGCGCAGCCCTCAACGCTTCTCACGAGGATGGGGAAAAGGCCGGCTTTCTGCTTGGTCTAGGGTTCGTTGAGAAAGGCATCCCGCCTTCCAACTTCCCTTTATTCAATGTAGATACCGAAGCTGTATACGACCAAGCAGTAAATCAATACGCCGCCTTCCCGCATCCAGTGGTGGAGAAGGTGAATGAAGTTGCTGCTGCTGATGACGGGCTAGCTATCCTCAGAGCTTTCCTTGAACTGCCACGCTCTACTGATGGGGCTGGTCCAAGTGGAAGTGGCCCTGAAGCCTGATCCTGAAGATCCCTTCCCGCTGCTAGGATAGATATAGTTGTATAGATTTACTCTTGTAGGCGGGTAGTTACCCGGCCATTCTTGTAACGAATATTTATGAAATATAAATCTTTTGTGCGGGTAAGACCGTTTCTTTTATTGGATTCCTTGCTTTATAAACGTTATATGACTTGCATATTTTAGTTTAAATTAGCAATTTTCCAAGTGTTTAGAATAAGTTAACCTTTGAACGTGGTAGATAGGTGTGAAGTTTTGCTTCCTCTTCGTGATTGTGCGGGTAGGACCGTCACTTACACGTAGTAGGATGGCTAAACTTTACCATCTGACCTGCGTGTAGGTTTTCCTCATCTTTTGAGGATAAGTTAACCTTTGAACGTGGAAGATAGGTGTGAAGTTTTGCTTCCTCTTCCGTGATTGTGCGGGTAAGACCGTCACTTGCACGTAGTAGGATGGCTAAACTTTACCATCTGACCTGCGTGTAGGTTTTCCTCATCTTTTGAGGATAAGTTAACCTTTGAACGTGGTAGATAGGTGTGAAGTTTTGCTTCCTCTTCCGTGATTGTGCGGGTAAGACCGTCACTTGCACGTAGTAGGATGGCTAAACTTTACCATCTGACCTGCGTGTAGGTTTTCCTTATCCTTTTTAGGATAACCTTTGAACGTGGTAGATGATAGGTTGAAGTTTTGCTTCCTTGTTCGTGATTGTGCGGGTAGGACCGTCACTTGCACTTACAAGGATGGCTAAACTTTACTTACATCTGACCTGCGTGTAGGTTTTCCTTATTTTTAACGTGTTTATGCGGGTTTTGCCGCCTTCCACACGTAACGACTTACTTCTTCCCCATTCATGCGGTGAATACCGGCACCAGTGTGGGAAGTTCGTAAGTATAAAGGTAAAGTTAACACATTATGAAAGGAGAATCATTTCCATTAGAAGTGGCTCTAGGCCTTTTCTTTACAAGTTTTGGAATTGATCTACATATAACATTTGCGTAATTGAGCTCCATTCCATGTTCTTGGGATGGGAGTGCCATCGAGCCTTTCGAGCCGGTATGCGCCCTTTCCCAGGACTTCTTTGATAATGTATGGCCCTTCCCAGACCGGGGCCAGCTTTCCTGGGCGTTCTTGGTTCGAAGCCTCGTTGTTACGCAGTATGTAGTCTCCTATTTTGAAGTTGCAGAGTTTTACCCGCGTGTTGTAGTACTGTCGCTTGTAGTTCTCTTCACGCACTGCGGCTAAGTCTCTGCGTTCCTCGGTTAGCATAAGGTCTAACCGTCTTTCCGCATCATTGTCTTCTGGCTGAATCAAGACCCTTGGTGAGGGTAAACCAATCTCGACTGGGACCATGGCTTCAGTGCCATAAGTGAGGCTGAACGGGGTTTCTCCCGTACTGGCCTTCTTCAGCGTTCTGTTTGCCCAAAGGAAGTGCGGAAGCTCGTCCACCCAACCGGATCTGTGTTCCAAGAGTCTTTTCTTGATGCCTTCGACGATGCTCTTGTTTGCTCTTTCCACCTCACCATTACCTTGCGGGTGTGCCACTGAGGTAAAGGTGTGGGTGATTTGAAGTTCTTTCAGCCATTGTTGTAGCTTCTTGTCAGCAAAGTTGGTGCCGTTATCGCTCACCAAATTCTGTGGAAGTCCAAAACGACAAATAATAAATTCCCAAATAAATTTTTTGATATGTTTTGCGGTTGTTTGGGCTAGAGGTTTTGCTTCTATCCACTTGGTGAAGTAGTCGATGGCTACCACAAGGAACTGAACATTTCCTGCTGCTGTAGGAAATGGGCCTGTCACATCGATGGCCCACTTCTGAAATGGCCATGAAGAAGTGACTGGAACAAGTTCATTCTTCGGGCGGTGCGTGTTGGGTGCGTAAAGCTGGCAAGACCTGCATTTTCTGATGTATGCCAGTGCATCCGTATGCATCCCCGGCCAAAAGTATCCCGCGTTGTTTAGCTTGGCAACAACCGCGCGGGGACCTGCGTGTACTCCACAGATGCCTTCGTGTACTTCCCTTAGGAGGTAGTCAGCATCTTGGTTGTCCACGCATCTTAAGAGTGGGCCAAGAAAGTTACGTCTGTAAAGGATGTCATCGATGAGTTGATAATTCAGTGCTTTACAGCGTAGTTTTCTTGCCTGTGTTTTGGACTCCGGTAGTGTACCTGCCGCAAGGTATTTTATTATTGGTGTCATCCACGTTTCCGTGCCTGTTTGGATGACACAAATTTCCTTGTGCGGGACCGATGGTGTCTGGAGAAGTTCAATGCGGATATCCTTTCCTAAGTGGGTGAAGGCTAATGATGCAAGCTTGCTTAACGCATCCGCAGATTTGTTTTCACTTCGCTTGACGTGTATGACTTTGCAGTCATTGAAATCGCGCATAAGGGATTTTGCTTGTGCGAGGTACAGGGCCATTGTGTCGTTCACGGCCGTGTACGTCCCGTTGATTTGATTAGCTACCAACATGGAATCCACGTGGGCTTCCAAGTTTTTCACCCCCATCTTACGCGCAATTCTCAGCCCAGCCAAGAATGCCTCATATTCGGCTTCGTTATTCGTACTTGGAAAATCCAGTCGAATAGCGTAAGTGTATTCTTGGCCTGCTGGGTTGGTTAGCTTTAGCCCTGCGCCTGAACCTTCGTTACTGGCTGCTCCATCAGTGTAGAGTCGCCAGACATCATTGATGTCTTGTGCTGGAGAGGGTTGAGCCTCTTCCTGGCACTCTTTTTCCCGCGATGTAGGCACTTCCGCAATAAAGTCGGCCAGAACCTGGCCTTTTATGGCTGGTCTTGGCTTATACTTTATCGCGTATTCCCCCAACTCAATTGCCCATTTGGCTAGGCGTCCCGATAACTCGGGTTTGCCTAGAACGTTTGCAAGTTTGAAGTTTGAGAGAATGGTGATTGGGTGACCCTGGAAATATCGTCTTAGCCTGCGTGAAGCGTGTATTAGTGCTAAGACTAATTTTTCTAGGGTAGAGTACCGGGTTTCTACGTCTGTTAGGACACGGCTAACATAGTAGATAGGCATCTGGATGCCTTTTCGTTCTACTAGCAGGACTGCCCCGGTTGCTCTATCAGTTGCGGAAAGGTATAGGATTAATTCCTCTCCCGCTTTTGGTGCTGTCAGCGTTGGGAGTTCGATCAAGCGTGACCGAATCTCCTGAAAAGCTGCTTCCGTTTCAGGTGTCCAGCGGAAGTGCGTTTTCTTTAAACAGTTTCTCAATGTTGACACGAATGGAAACGACTTATCCGCGTGGTTTGCCAAAAAGCGATTAAGTGCCACTAATCGTCCATTAAGTGTCTGAGCCTGTTTGATGGTAGTAGGTGATTCCATTTTGATAATGGCTTCGACCTTTTCAGGGTTCGCTCTGAAGCCATCTTTAGTGACGATGACCCCCAAGAACTTCCCTTCTTCCATTCCAAAGGCACACTTGCTCGGGTTGAGCTTCATGTTTATCTTCCTGAGCGTGTTGAAAGTTTCTTCGATGTCTTTCAACATCGCTTCTGGGTCAGGGCTTTTGATGACCAAGTCATCCATGTAGACTTCCAAGTTCCTCCCAATTTGGGAATGAAACTCTTTGTCCATCAGACGTTGGTATGTGGACCCGGCATTCTTAAGTCCGAATGGCATCATTTGATAACAAAATGTGCCATCGGGCGTCCGAAAAGCGGTTTTGTCCTGATCATCAACGGCCATGTGGATTTGATGGTACCCCTTATACGCATCCAGGAAGCATTTAAGGCGGAATGGTGTCAACGAATCCACCTTAAGATCAATTTCAGGTAACGGATAACAATCTTTGGGGCATGCTTTGTTCAAATCTTTGAAATCTATGCACATGCGCCATTGTTTGTCATTCTTCGGTACCATAACGGGATTTGCAACCCAAGTTTGATATCTACTAACGCGTACGATGCCTGCGTCAAGGAGTTCCTTGACTTGGGTTCTACACGAGTTAGTTTGTTCTGGCCCCATTACTCTGCGCTTTTGTACGATCGGCGTGACAGCCGGATCGCATTTGAGCTTATGCTCTGCCTTACCCCGGGGTACACCAGTCATGTCAGCTGGTGTCCACGCGAAGATGTCGGCGTTCCTTTGTAACAAGCGCTTAAGTAAGGTGCGTGTGGGATCAACAATTGTTGGGCCAATGGTGACGGCCTGGTCCGGGTACTTGCCGTTGAAGGCCCATCTTTCTGGTTCGGTGATGGTTGGTTTAGCCATCTTTGGTTTGGGTTTAGATGAGACAGATGCGATGCATACCTGGGGAATGCCGGTGATCATCGCTACACCTTCAGCTGTTGGCCATCCCATCATGCCGTGGACTGAGGATACCACGGCGTTGAATCTTGCCATCCCGTCTCTCCCGAAGAGAATGTCGTATGTGTGGTGTGGCTTCCTCATCACGACAAAGTCCACATCTTCAGTGCGGGAGTGCTTCCCATCCGTAAGAGTGACAGGGAAAGATAGGATACCCAGGGGGGTGTTTGTGCTGCCATCAAACCCTTCCATCGATGCGCAGATCGTTTCCAGGCGTTTCTTGTCTTCGTCATCAAGCTTGTCGAAGAACTGCCTGTACATCACCGTCGACGATGCGCCGTTGTCAGCAAGAGTGCGGGAGGTGATGTAGTGCCCCAGCTGGCTTTTGATGACGATAGGGCCTTCTTTGCTGGGTCCTCCTGGCACTCGCGTGAAGCGCACCTCAGCTTCCTTCCACGCACATGGTTCTGGCGTTCGCCTTTTTCTTCCTCTGATGCTACCATGAACCATGTTGATGCTGATGTCAACGGGCTTTCGTCCGTTGCCTCGGTACCGGTTGTCGTTCCGTCCTCCCTTCTTGATTGATGCCACCAGGTGTGCCAGTCTTCCATCCTTGACGAATGCTTCAATAATATCCTTCAAGGATGTACACTCTTCCGTACCGTGACCTTTTGTCCCGTGGATGTCACAGGATTTGCTCTGATCCGCATTAGGTCGGTGCCGGATCACTGGAGCTTTTGGCCACGGTAGCTTTTCAGTGGCAAATATCTCCGTGACGCTTTTGGTGAGTGGCGTCCACCGGTGCTTTTGGCTTGAAGGGTGTGTGCGATCTCTTCCGCCGACAAGAGGGCGAGAGCTGGATGAGGTGTCAAAGTTTACCCTTGACTGCCAGATACCTAGCTTCCTCTTTTTGTTCTGCCGGGCGATCCGGACATTGTTCTCTCTTGTCCTCTGCGTGTAGAGGTGTGTACTCTGGGGAAGGTCCCTTCCCAGTTGCTTCTCCGTCTCGGCAAAGCGCTTGGCCGCCGTCATGATGGCATCCCATGTTGATGGCATGCCATCCTTACCCGTCAATGTGCGGATAAGCTCCGGGTATTCGGCGCCTTGGATGAAAGCGGCGCGAACAAGATCTTCACTTACGTTGCCGAGACTTAGCTTTTTGGAGTTGAAGCGGGTGATGAAGTCTAATAAAGATTCATCCTCCTCTCTAACGCAGTTGAGGATCGTCCACTGTTCCTCAGTGTATTTCCTCTGTTGGCTGAAGTGCTGGCTGAACTTGTTCTGAAAGTCCGCCCAGTCATATATGTGGTGGACCGGCAAACGATCGAACCATGCCCTGGCTACTCCAACTAGAGTCATCTGGAACATATAACACCACGTGGGTTCCGTCCAGTTACTGACGGTTGCCCCCGCAATGAATCTGTTCAGGTGGTCGTCTGGGTCGGATAGACCATCATAAGTGCCAATGTTAGACATTTGTTTGGCACTTCTCGGGGCGATTGCTTCCGCAATGTCCCTTGCAAACTTTGACTGTCCTGCATTTGTAGCAGTTGGCCTAAAGGTTTTTGAGAAGTCACGCGGGTTTCTCTCCGCATTTGTTGGTTTAAAAGCTTCCCCAAAATTCCTTTTTGGCTGGAAGTCCGTTTCCTTACGCTTCCCTTTCGCCTTATGGCGAGGGTTTGCGTCGGTATCGGATTCTTCTCTTTCCTCGTCTGAGTACTCGCACTCGCTGTTCATGTTGAGCTGTTGGCGAGTACTGCCGAATTCGTCAGCCTGTTGAACTGAACGCAAGCGTTCATCCAATTCAGCTTGGAACTCTCTTTGGCGTGCTTCGGCCCACGCCTTCACTTGATCTAGTGTTTGGCGAGGGGCCCTCGTTCGTTTTTCCAACTGGGCATCAGTGAACCCCAGTGGAATATTTACTGCACTTGCCCCGGCTTGGGTAGTCGGGGTAGTGTTCGTAAGATTTGTGTAACCGCCGGTGTTCCCCCCAGTTGCTGGGGTTGTGGTTACCGGGGTTTCTTGGTCGGTTACTGGCCTTGGGACCGGAGTAACGTTAACCATTTCTTCAGAAATTTTGAAAAAACTAAATTAGTTCTAGCTTTTATGCACGGATGGCGCCAATGAAGAAACACTAAGTGAACCCTGGACAGATTATAGATAATCTGGGGGTTAAGTAATGTTTCCCATGGATGAGGTCCAGCAGAGAAGGTTGTTCTTCAGGGGACCTGCAAAACAGACACCGTAAGCTCGTCACTGAGAAGGGGGGGTTCCTCCTTGTGACCACCCTCCGGCGTGAGAATCAGACTAGATTGCTCTGAATATAAGTGTATATTAAGAGATTGCTAGATAAGATTGAGATATCAGATGATGTCCTTACCATTCCAAGGTGTTGGAGTATTTATAGCCGAGGGTAGGTTTCCAAGCAGGTACAGCCGGCTGAATAGTATTCCTGTTCTACCAACAGTGGACTATGCACAGGCCATGCTGGTTGGTGGATAGGTTACGGCCAACAGTAATAAGGTCGGCTGTATACTGTTCCTTTACTGCCGGCTACGCACTGTTCCACCAACTGTAGGCTGCGCACGTCCCCTCGTAAGGGTTGGTGAGTAGGCAGCGGCTAATAGTGACAAACAGTACTAGAGGGTGCTCCTCCTCGTATTGTTGTCGGTGAGCTGTCACCCTGTGATTGGTTCATGGGCTGCTCTGGTCAATTTGTCTGTTCCGCCCATACCTTAGTAGGTATAGTACGAAAGACCTTCCAGAAGCATACAGACTGGCTCACTTGGGCGGGAGCATTCCCGCCTTGCTCATTCCTTCATGTGACTACTGAAGTAGCTAACACCTTGTGCGTGTAGCCTTGCTGTTAGTGCGGGTAGCCTTCCCTGATGGCTTGTATCCGCAGCTGCGGGAACAGGCGGGGTACTTCACCATTGGGAGGCTTTCCTTGCGGGTACAGCTGGCGTACTGCGCGTAAGGTTCTTTGAGCATGGTGGGTCCTGCTGGAGCAGTTGGTCACTGCGCAGACGTCCCTGTTTTAGGTGAGTCTTGCGGGTCCAACTGGGCTCTGCTGGGACCTACCTCTTCAAGTTTGAGCCTTAAATTTTTTATTTTTTTTATTGAATATCAAGTCAAAATAAGATGTAGTTTTATCTTATCGATAAAAACATCCAAACGATTTACAATGAAGTGACAGATAAGCAAGCTGCCCCTAAAATTAGTTGGGAGAATACAAATTTTATTCAAAAAAAATATGTATAATTAAAAAAAAATTAAAAATCCGGGCCTATTGGCAGTGGCGAAGCTTGGAAGAAAACACCGGGGAGGTGGGCTCAAATTGTCGGCCGAAAACGGGTATATTCACATTACGTATACATTTTTTTGGCCGAAAAACGAGCTAATTTAGACTACTAAGCAAAAAAAGAGGGGGCCCGGGCCCACCCCTCTGCCTCTCAATAAGCTTTGTCCATGCCTATCGGGTTGTCGGGCCACATTGGAAAGGACAGGAGCTTATTATTCTAGGAGTACCTTTTTAGCATTGACGAAGCTTAGTGAGCGCCCAGGGTCCCCCCCTTGTTTTTTTGCGCACTAGTGTAAATTTACCCGTCTTCGACCGAAAATCTGAGCCCCCCCCCATTTATGAATTTGTCAATACATTTTGAGTTTGTACCCCCCCCCCTCCCCGGCGCGAATGTATTAGGTTTTAATATACTTAAATACTTAAAAGATTTATTTTTTAAAGAGTATAGCATAGATATTTTTATTTTGTCTAAATGTACTACACATGGATACTCTATATACACATGTATATGTAAAAGTGCAATTTTGTTTTACCTTTTTATAAATGATTAAAGAGAGAGGTGATAAGATTAAAGAAAAAGTCGTAAGTGATAGGGGTGTAAATAAGCTGAGCCGAGCCCGGGCTCGGTTAGGCTCGAGCTAGGCTTGCGTAAGTTAAAGAGGGCTCAAGCTCAAGCTCAACTTGTTTCAATCTGTCTTTCTAAAGCTCTAGCTTGGCTTGGGCTCGGTTCGTTTATTATTTGTTAAATTTTATCATTTATATATTTTTATAATGGTTTGCATATATAATTGTACTTTTATATATGATATATTTTATTTCTTCCATTTTATCATATGCTTATATATAATAATAGTTGTTATATAAATTTATTAAATACACGTTATATAAATAAAAAGCTTATTTAGGCTCGCGAGTCAACTTGAGTTCGATATATGAAGCTCGGGCTTGAGTCTTTGGCGAGCCGATCTCGAGTAGCTCACTAGCTGCTATATGATAGTGTGAAAATGGTCTCGAGTAACTCGTTTCCACCCCTTAGGGTCCTAGACAAACACCACTCGACATCATAAGGTTTTCATGAAGTCAAATCAAGTTTACACACCAAAACATGCCACATTATACAAGCTATATGATAGGGTGAAAAATGGTCATACGGGTTGTATGACTTGGTCAATGATCACATCCATCTTTTATTTGCCAGTTAGAAACATCATACGAGTCGTATGATTTGCCACTCATACGATCCGTGTGTTCATTTCTTCTTTGTCATGATGCCCATATGAACATTGTTACATGTCATATTGTCATGCATTAGATTTTAAGATGTTAAAGGTTTATATTCAAAGAATTAAATATGATTGACCTTTTGTGTAAATGCAAATAGCATGTACACTATACTAACGTGACTCTACTCCACACACCAGAGCCTGTCACATCATACGTATGATAGCGCGAAGAATGGTCATACGAGTCAAATTATTATGACTATCTTCGATTTTAATTTTATGCTATCTTTGATTCTTTAGACCAATGTGTTTGATGCAACCTTCAAACCACAAATTATTATGTAGCTTTCTTATGATAATAAGCTTTAAATTTGTGTTGGAATATTTGAAACTGGAACTAAAATGGTTATTATTCCATGGTGAAGACCGTGTTGGATGTAGGAACAGGCAGTGGCATTTTAGCAATTTGGTCAGCTCAAGCAGGGGCAAAGAAGGTATATGCAGTTGAAGCTACTAAAATGGCTGACCACGCGCGCGAGCTTGTGAAAGCAAACAACCTTCATGATGTCGTTGAAGTGATCGAGGGCTCGATTGAAGACATAACTTTGCCTGAAAAAGGTTAATATCATATAATTATATATATTTTTTACTTATTTTTTTTTCATTTTATAATATTGAATACTTATGAACTATAATTAATGAACAGTTGATGTAATAATATCCGAGTGGATGGGATATTTTCTTCCGCGTGAATCCATGTTCGATTCGGTTATTTGTGCCCGTGATCGATGGCTGAAACCTACTGGAGTTATGTAAGTAATTTTACAAATTTTCATATTTTATAAATGTTAGATATTGTCGTTAGGGTATGCATGGGTCGGTTTTTGGCTAAAAACGAACCAAAAACCGAAATTTTTTTTGAAAACTGTTCGGTTTCGGTTTAACCATTTGAGCTTGAATTTTTTGGTTATTTTTGGTTACGGATCGGTTTTAATTTGCAGGTATCCAAGCCATGCTCGTATGTGGTTGGCACCGATTAGGTCCGGATTAGCGGATCATAAAATGAGTGATTATGAAGGAAGTATGGACGATTGGCGCAGTTTCGTTACCGAAACCAAATCTGATTACGGCGTTGATATGAGTGTTTTAACAAAACCGTTTTCTGAAGAGCAAAAAAAGTACTACTTGCAGGTTGGAAAGTGGAACTTTTAAAAAAAAATCTGTTTAATTAAATAATTTTTAAACATTTTTTGAAAATGATCTTGATGGTGTAGAATTCAGTGTGGAATAACCTTCATCCAAATCAAGTAGTTGGAACTGCTGCAATTTTAAAGGAGATTGATTGTTTAAACGGTTACCGTTGAAGACATCCTTAAAGTAGAAGCTAGCGTTTCGTCAACAGTTATTAAAGAGGATACGAGGTTATGCGGTTTTGGTGGCTGGTTTGATGTTCATTTTAAAGTGAGTATTTTTCATTCGTCTTCAATGATCAATAAACCGATTTTTATATAATTAATATTTATGATTATAGGGAAGAAAGGAGAATCCTGCTGAGTGTGAAGTTGAGTTGACCATGGCTCCGAGCGTCGATGACGGTACACATTGGGGTCAACAGGTTAGAGAATAAAATTATTCATTTTTCCAGTCTTTAAAATTAAAAAAAAAAAATTATTCATTTCTCATGATATTTAGTTACGAATATAGACCGAAAAAACATATGCACAAATTAGTTTAATTAAAAAACTTTTAAATGTTTTTAACATACACATTTGTAAATAAAATTTGCAACAAAGAATTATGAATCACTGATAAAAAAAATATATAAATAATTTGGCTTTGTTTTTTTATGCAGGTCTTCCTTTTGCATCCTCCTGTTCGAGTAACCGAGGGGAATGAGATTGTTGTTGACTTTTCAATGACTCGATCTGAAGAAAATCATCGGTTAATGAACGTTGATCTCAGCTATGAAATTAAGTTGTCGTCTGGTAAGACACAGCCACCTGTCAGAAACAAGTTCTATATAGAATGAAGCCGAACAAAACGACTACAACATTTCAAAGGTTGGTTATGACATTATACTTTAAAAGACTGAATTAATTTATGATGAAACCAGCATGAAAAATGTTATTTTTTCATGTAAGTTATGTTGTATGATATCAGGTATTTTTGTTTTCGATGCTTTTGCTTGATGTAAAACTCCGAGTTAGTTGTAAACCTTTAATGTCATATGAGGGTATTTTTGTCTTTTTACCACCTATCACCGCCAGAGCATACCCGGCCACCATTTGATAACATGATTCTTTATGGAACTCAAAACTTAATTTTGTCGGTGGTACAATTTATGAGGGTATTTTTGTCTTTTCACCACCTATCGCTGCCAGAGCGCACCTGACCTCCAGTCGTTATGATTCTTGATCGAACTCAAATCTTAATTTGATATGTGGTACATTTTAATGTATTAAGTGATTTTAAAATGATTGATTGATATGATATGGCTTTTAAAATGATTTATTTTTACAGGTCGGGTTGTTTCTGAAACCGGAACCGAAATACCAGGTCAAAACTCGACCCGACCCTACACAAAACTTGAAAAATGAACACACAGCTTGAAAAGTTGAAATGATAAATTGATAATAAGTCTTTTTTGTGGCCCAATAGAGAATTCTATAAGCACTAGCCCAACAATTCTATTTTCAAGAGAATTATTGTGTGTGCAGATTTAAATCATTGAAAATTCAATAAAACCAATTAACTGGTGAACAGTTAAATCACTGAAAATTTATTCTTAGGTAGTAACCTTTTTGTACTAATAACATATATAGCCCTGTCGCTATTGGCGCTAAAGAGATGTTGGCCGGGCGCTGTTGGGCGCGGAACACAACTAAGGGGCGTCCTTGGTGGTGGGGCGCGGTGGGTGAGGATCATTCCAACGATGTGCGCCAATGGGTGTGGAGGCCCCCCCCCCTCTCCGGCGGCTCTCTCCATCTCTCTCTCTCTCTCTCTCTCACACACACACACACACACACACACATATATATATATACTAGGTTAGTAACCCGTGTGACACACGGGCTAAAAAATTAAAAATTTGATTCTAACGAATTAATCTAAAGATGTATTATAAAGTCAAATAAATTACAAATTACAGGAAAAAAATTACATGATAAAGTTATCATAAATCTCTAAAGTTTCTAAAATGGCATTTTGAAATCCGTATGGGTATTGATGTCTCCTGTTACCACTTCGTTTCTTTAGGCTAACTTTTCTGTTTTGCAAATATATCTTCCACATAGATTATTTCCAAAGAAGCATCATACATGATGATCAATCCAGTCTCACTTCTTTATGTTTTCATATGATTCTTAGATACATCATTTAAGTTTCTTTTCCTTTAGTGACTTTCCTTAGCAACATTGTTGTCTAACCAACCCTTATTCAAGATAAGTTGTTCAAATTGTAGCAAAGTGATGGATAAAACATCAAAGAAAAGAGCACAACCATAAATGTAGGCAAACTGTTGAAACAAAAAGGTAAAAAAGGAAGGGTGAAAATAATTAGACATAATAAGTATAAAAAACATGATATGTTAAAACTTAAATCAGAGATCATAATTTTCTCTTTTCAGTAGGCATGAACCAGTATGCATCTAGCACCTGCAAATCATCACATATAATAAGAATCTTTAACTTTAATATAAATAATGTCAAATATCGCCTTCTACATATCATGCATAACCCTTTTTCATAATGGTGCATATATGTAAAAACAAACAACATTAAAGAGTTAAAGTGGTGAGTATACCTTGTAGATTGGCATGAAGCTAGCTAACTGAAACAACATGCTCGCCTATCGACAGGGGCCATGTTGAAAAAGAAGCTGCCATGAATGACAGATAATCATTTATCACAATACAATTTTATCAAACACCCTCTTTTTTGATTAATCGCACATCCAATCACCTCTTTTAGTATAAATTTTGAAGTTAATGAGAAACGCGCAAGAATATAATTGACCAATATACCCTTAATGTTATACTTTCTATTTTGACTTTCCCAATATTCAAATATGATCCAACACCAATTTTGACTCGAAAATAGTCAAAGTTGACTTCAGATAATATAGCATTCAAAAGATGCAAAAATGAAACTTGACTTGATATAATATATCATTAGAAAACAATGAGACTGTTGACATTATAAAAGAGTGATTTCATGAAACAGAAAGTTTACCACGAAAGTCCCCACAGGTGTTGTGGTTGCTGGTACATTGTCCTTATTGTAAATAACTACAAATCATACGAGCTGAATTAGGAACCTATAAAAATAGTAAAGGATATGAATCTCATAAATTTGTGTATTATGTAAAATATTATGAGAAATGTATAGAATATTACCATTGGTATTGTTACTTGGTGAACTTGTAAGTTGATATTTACTTTATCAAAAGAAGCGCGCCTTTTAGAATCTGATGCAGACTGTTTAAACGTGTTCGTTCACCTGTAATATAAATAGAAATATAAAGCATTATATTTTATCATGGCAATATTTTGAAAGTTACAGAACAAAGTTATAGATATATTTAGGTACTCATTCCCTAAACTTAATTTATAACCGAAAAACCCAGCCCAAAGCAGCCTCTAATCGAAACTTGCGTTAAGGCATCAATAGTGGAGCAGCCAAGCATTGAAAGTTTTCTGATGTGTATTTCTAATACACAAAACCTTATATATCATAAAAAGAACATAAAGTACTAATTCCTTAAAAAAATGACAATTAAAAAGCAGTTATAAAAAATATTTATCATCTAATTCAATAAACAATTAAAAAGCAGCAAAGGCAACATGCTTTTAATATTATGAATAAAAATATTACATATGGAGTATACAATAAGTTTTTTTTAATGGCCTTATATTATAACCCAAATTACAGAAAAATGAAAACTTTTGACAATTCATATTTAATCAACAAAAAATAACACAACAATAAATAGTTTGTGAAACAAATCAGTGACCTCAGTAGCTCTAGCGACATATTTAGTAGTCTTCATAGTTCATAATAAATGAAAACTTTGATAATTAAGCTATAAATTTTTTAACAGAATACCTAAATAACAAAATAGAATATAAAAATTTATTAAAAATCATACCTCGAGCTATACATACTCTAATGCATAATAAATATTAGTCATATTGGTTGCAAAAAAGTGATTTATATATGTTCTCAAACTGCGTTAAACCAGATTTATATTTTTAACACTATAACATAAAAAAAAATCACCTTGCAAACACTTTCATTGTTAAGCTTCACGCATACGCATAGGTTTTAAACTCCAACACAGAAGAAAAACAAATCTTTAATAATATATTACTTAAAAAGCAAAGAATGAATTAGTATAAATGCTTCAAAACAAATTTGTTGGCAATAATTAAAAGGTACTTACTGATGCAGTATAGTTGGAAATAACGACACTTTAAACCAGAAGATGATGATGGATATTGTTGACTCTGTTGAACGAAAACTGTAAATTTTTTTTGTTTAGTGCAAGTGGTAGACTCTTTTAATTATTGCCAACAAATTTGATATAATTTATTAGATGAGTGGTAGACGAGTTGTGTTTGAATAAACCTATTTATTAGATGGTCATAATTTGGTTAACCCATTTAACACATATACTCCAAGTTTGATATAATTTGAACTACAATATCATTTATACATTTAACTACCCTAAAACACTTAAAGCACATAAAATACTTCTCTCAACTACACTAAAATCATTTTTCTTTTTTTTTTTCTCTTTTAAAAATTGTAAAAATGATGGATGATTGGTTGATGATCCACTTACAAAATGAAACAACCATTACCCATTTTGGTTACTTATTACATATTTACACTTCCCTATGATACCTTCAATAGATTTGTATTGTGTTCCAATCTTATTTTGGATTATGACCGGAATATTTGTCGTGTTAAGGTTCTAAGTCTCTAATCAAGTTATTTTCAAGTCACTAGAGGTAAATTCACCTATAGGGAGAGATGAGTAATCTTCTCAAGTATCATAAGTTCTACCAATACTATACTGTCATGTTATTTACACTTTGTACTATCTCAGAATGTTAATTACAGACAGCATCCCTCTAAAATACCCAAGACCGTTTTATAAATAAATTATAAAAGGCGATTGATGATTGGGTATATAAGATTGAGGACCCAAAAATAAGGCATTGATGATCGGAGTACTATAACTCGAAATTGGGTAACTAAATTTGAAGTTATATAGTAGGCGATAATGTACCCACATGAGGGTACCATATATACCCGCAAGCGCCCCTTCCTCTCTTAGGGATGGCAAACGAACTCCAAACTGGCATTGTCAACCTTAAACATGGGTTATGTCTATTCTAAGTCATTTTACTAGCAATTTCAATTTTCAAGTTATGTTGAAAAAAAAAAGCAAAACGTTTAAAGTGTCAATAACAAACATAAATTCTTATCAAGATAAACATTTATTTGAAAGACAACATCCTTAAAAGTTGCAATAACTTTTGTACTTGGAAACTTTGTTGAATGGAGTTTTAGGATGTAAATTTTGTTGTTTAGTGCAACGTGGGAGACATCTTCAAGATTTTATATTAAAAAGCATGCTTAGGGGAAAAGTCACAAGGTTAATTATTTAATATCGTTATTATTCTAAATAAGTTTTTTAATAGTTGTAACATATATTTGATTTAAAAAAAGTAAACCGACCACTAACTTTATGCATTGTTAATATGGATGAATAAACACACATACATACATCATATTCTAATTTGTATATTAGATCTCATATTTGTTACAATATTTTTTCGAACGGCGACTTTTCTTTTTTACGTTTAGGTCACCCCACTCTTTAATTTGGAGAGCACCGTTGACCTGCTCTGGCCATATTAGTCGTCGTGCCTCCACAAGAGCATAACTCTCTGCGTAACACACAGTGGGACGAACACTCGAGTGAGCTCATGACCCGAACTTATAGCCTCGCATGGTCTAGCTCAAATCATTCATTGTCATTATTTATCCAGAGTGACACAAGTTAGAATTAAATTTGAGTCTTCTATGAAGAACCCAAATTTTCGTGCCACTTGACCAAATAAAGGGATTATAATTAGGTTGATATATTACTTTATTGCGTTAGGAGCTACGGGAGAGACTCGTACTAAACACATATAGATATAACTTTGAGAGACCACAAATTAAAGCTACGAAACCATTAACATTGTTTATTTCCTTTGTACTTGAATTGAGAGGACAACACTTTGTTTTTCCCCCTATTTTTGGGAACTCAACTCAACTTAAAAGGGCATCATTTCGTTCTCTATGCCTTAGAATTTATGAGAAAATCTGTTTAGGTTTAAATTATATTATTGGTAAATTTGCTTAGTTAACATGTACCTATAGTTTAAGAGTATCCTTTACTTGTGTTTTTAAAAATATGTCAACCAATTAAGTTCAAAAACCAGTTGGCTCACAATGGAGAAGACAAACATTGACGATTTTTAAACGCCTTTAATTGACGATTTTCAACATGTTCATTGTGGCATGATTTATTATCTTGTAGCGCACTGATGGCTTAAACTACCGCGAGTCTGGTTTTCGCAACACCATCATATGTAAGTTACATAGCCAGATTTGTAGATAGAGCAATTCATTATATATATCAAGCATTAAAATACGGCAAATATATCAAACATAGAAGCTTGAACAAAAATATAAGTCAAAGGATCAACCAAGAAAGTAAGACCACATATTTACAAAAGGTGGTGTTAGATTTGAACAAGATTTACATAAAATACATATGAAGAGTGGATAAAGATATCTAACTAGCTACATGCCCAAAATCTAAACACTAATATCAATTATACATTACTTGGTACTTGAGAAGGGTCATTTTTATATAATATAGTGAAACAATGGAGTAGATATGAAAAAATAATTTACTATTTAATCTCAATCTCAATATATTTGGTTTTTTATGATAGTTTTGGTTTTTTTTTTTTCACGCTGCTCTTTGTGGTTGTTTCTATGTGCACTACAAGGCAAATGGTCTACTCACACAAGTAGGGTACTACTCTAGGGCAAACTATATGACCCTCAAGTCTCCTCGGTACTAGGATCATGTCGTAAATGTTTGAAAATAATTGGTGCACCATATTGCGGATGAAGCATCATAAGAACAGTTGGCGCGTGTTGATACTTTGGAGATAACTCAAATGAGAATCTTTGTAATATCATTGCAATAGTCAATTTCACTTGTAGCATTGCAAGATTTTGCCCAATGCACGTACGAACACCTAGCCCGAAAGGAAAGAAGGCCATTGGTTTAGTCGCACGAGCCACTCCATTTGAGAATCGACTTGGATTAAACTCATTAGCATCATTGCCCCATATTGTTTGATCATGATGAATTGCCAAGACTGGAATAAGAAGCTCAGTCCCACTTGGGATCTTGTACCCTCCTAATTCAACATCGGCTTTTGCTCGTCTAATCGATGCCACAATTGGTGGGTATAGTCTTAATGACTCATTAAGTATCATGCTCAACTGTATAATAATATTAGTTAACATTTGTAACTCATGTAACTAGGATACAACATGTGTTTGAGAGTAAAATTACCTTCTTAAGCTTGGAAACACAATCTTTGGTGGGGATGTCACGTGGTCCGAATACATTAAGCACTTCGTCACGTGCTATCACCTGCCATTGCGGGTGCATTGCTAGCAATACGGTTGTCCACGTCAGCAAATTGGTGGTGGTTTGTTCACCGGCAAAGAAAAAACTCTTGCACTCCTCCGCAATGTCACGTGTAGTGATCAATGGCAAGCATTGTTTCCTACTAGCTTCAATCATCAGTCCAAGTAAATCCTTAGGTCCATCTACATTGTCTACGTCGCCCCATTTTTTCCTCCTCTCAATTACCCTAAATAAGCTTTTCTTGATTTCATCATGTAATTTCCAAGATTTGATATTCCCTTTTGTGGGTAAAAACCTAAAAAATCAAAAAAGTTGTAATATAAATTTCAATAAGAAATCATTTTAAAAAAATGTGTTCAATGATCAATTCCGAGATGCATACCTATAACCTGGAATGAAAATTTCTTTAAATGCTTCGGACGTTAAGACCAACTGTTGAGCTTGTATTTGAAATATACGCTTTCCATCTATGTAGTTGGTGCCAAATGTGGCCCTAGTCATGGTATCTTCGGTTAGGTTTCGGTACCATTGCGATACTTCGATTTCCACCTCCCCAAAGTCCGACATGCCTAACCATTTGTCTAGCATTTTCATCACGTTACCCGTTAACACGGGTACCAATAACTATAAAAAAAATAACAAGTTGAATGGTTGAAGTATTAAAGTAATAATTAGAACATTGGGAGGTAGAAAATTTTACTTTGAGATTATCCATGTGAAATGTGGGAGTGATGATTTTTCTATGATATGCCCATTTTTCTCCTTTGAGACTAAGGAGACCATCACCTTCAAGTTGTTTGATAAGAGGGTGAGCTTCATTTTTCTCATACATCTCCGATTTCAAACAAAAGACTTCTCGAATGAGATCAGGATCGGCAACTGTTAGACGTGCCATCGGGCCAAACCATACAAGAAACATGGGACCTACATTATTTGCATCAACAAAATCCATATCAATTACACGTACCTTTAAAATAAAGTGACATAAATTGCATGAAATGGTCATATGTAGGAGTTCAATCATTTGTATATAGACCAAAATTGGAGCTAGATTTGGTAATCATTAAGTAGAAGAAACTTATAAACAAGTACATATAGATGATGATGATGGTATTTGAATAGTAATAGTTTATGATTTAAAAGAGTATTTATAACCCCTTGAAGGACATAGTCTTAACTTCAAATGCCACAATTAGAGTTGTTTTATGAGGACTATGTGTACATATTTACAAACACCCATGTGCTATATATACCATTCAAAACAATAAACATAAATAGAAAAATACAAAAAAAAACACAAACCCATATAAAAAGGATGAACAAAAGGAGTATAAATCATAAACTTTTCTAAGAAACAAAATTGTTGACTCAAACTATTCATGATCATGGTAATTGAAAGCATCAAATCAAGAACACATATTTAGATAATCATATTCAGTTTGAATCTCACTTATCTAGTTATCTTCTCGTGATCAGTTAACATAATCATGAGGATAATTTAAACATCACAAAGACACCATATATTTTGTTCATATATACATATACACCCATGTGCTATATATGTGTGTGTGTATATATATATATATGTACCATCCAGAAAAACACAAGAAATAACAAAAACCTTCACAAAAGAAATGACCAGAAAGAGTATTATAAAAACTTACACAAAAAACAAAACTGTTGACATACAAAGTATTAACATGATCAATATGATCATGGGGATTGAAAGCATCAAATGATCAAGAACCCATATATTAAGATGATGATGATAGTTTAAAGCAAAAACCAATAAAAGAAAATGAAAGTATATATACCATATATTTTGTTCCAATGATGGTAGAAAGATAGAACCCTAGGGAGTATATTGTGAGAGAAAGGCATAGGCATGGGCTGTGAAGAAGCTTTCTCCATTAAACTCATAATCTCTTTGGCATTACCAGTGAAGAAACAATATGGAGGTCCCTTTATGCCTTGTTTCCCAAAATGATCTTCAATCTTCTTTGGTTTCAACCATAACATCTTCACAACAAAAATTAGTAATCCTATCAATAATATTATTAACATCAGCATCTCTCCTTTCATTTCTCTTTCTCTCTCTCTCTTTCTATCTCTCTCTATCTAAAATACTTGTCTTTTGGGCCTTTTATGCAGCAACTTTTGTCTTTTATGTTTGAGTAATCATCCTTCAACTATCGTACATCTTACATTTTAGTCACTCGGCTTTTGTCTTTTGATAAATACCAAACTAATAATCTATTATCTATATATCTAATATATAAAAGACAACTTTGGTGCCGCTAAGTTGTCATTGGGCCACTTGGCGGCATCTTACTTGTCCATAACATTTTGTTATTTTTTTTGTTTCGGTAACGTAACGAATATAACGGAAGCCGATCGAACAACAATTTTGTTTGTTTAATTTCGATATCGTAATGAACGTGACAGGAACCGTGATGCAGCGGTATAAAAAAGAATGAAGATCGAATCACGTTGATTCGGAGAATACCCGTGATGAACTTCGAAACTCCCAAATCCCACCCAAAGGTTTAGGGAAAATGAAGAGAAAATTGATAATTATTAAAATTCAAGTCTATCTCTTCAGATTACATCAACATAATATAAATAGAGTTTCAAATACGAAATGGGCCTAAAATGGGCCGTGGGCCAAACACAAACCCAAAAACAAAAACATAAAAACTGACAAAAAAACATAAAATGGCTGAAAACTTTATTTAGGAGTCGTTTCTGTGCTTCGGGTAGGGGCCAAACCGCCGTAGGCGTTTGCCACATTGTGCTCCTTGTCTCAAGCTTCGATTTGACTGGTAATGGGCCTGAAACGGAGCTTCGTGGGCCAAGTTATGCCCGTTTTCGTGGGCCACATTTGGAGACACGATCATGGGCCTCCAAATATAACATGGCCTGTTCATCAATACTTGGGCCTTCATCAAACCGACAGACTTCGCATGGACTTATGGCCTCAACGTCCGTGACCAACAACGTTCATGTTTTACCAACGCCCTTGTTTACCGACCTCGTCACCTCATTGGTCCACTCAGTTTTTATATTTCCCCTTTTTAGCTCCGGTACCGTAACGAACATAGTCGAAACCGACCGAATTCGTCTTCAGTTACCGCCTCAATGCCCGGGATCGACATTGTTTGGGTTTACCACCGCCCGGATTTACCGACAAACAAACTCATTTTAAAAAAAATAAAATTTATATGTTAATTTGACGAATTTGTTTTTTGGTTAAACACTAAGGTTTGATCAATGGTGTCTTTACCATAACGAACGTAAACGATACTGACCGAATTCTCATCGACTCACTGACATAATGCTCGGGTTTTATCAATATCCGATTTTAACGTTGAGGTTTTACCAACTGTCCCAGCGTAACGCGCCAGGCACAACACTAGTTAATAACAAAATATGTATATGTGGAACCGATTATGAGCTACTTGAGTTTGTATGACTAAATGCTACAATCGAGTCGAACTTAAATGAGCTCGAAGAAAAAAATATACCTGTTTAATAAAAGAGCTCTAGTCCGAGCTTTATATACTGAGCATGGTTAAACTCACAAACATAAAAAAGTCTGTTATTGATATAAATGTAATTACTTTATATAAAAATCTAATAAAAATAACTAAATAGTTTATATTATTATGTGTATGTAAAATTTTAGGTATGTTAATATATATAATTAAATAAGGACGAGTTGAGACTGAGCTGAGCTCAAACTTAAAAGTTTTCTCACAAGCCTAGTCAAAATATGTTAAGTTAAACAAGTTAAACTTGAGCTCGTTTAGTTCAAACAAGTTGGGTTTAAACAAAAACTTTATATATACGAACCAAGGTCGGGCTCAACAAGCATGCATGACTTTGATTTGACTACTTTAAGGTGTTAAATATTTGATAAGGTATCTTCCCTCTATTATAATAAAGGTGGAGGATTCAAATTCTGTAAGGTACGTATCTAGATGGTTTATAGTAATATTTACTAGTGAGTTAGTTTATCGTTAAAAGAAAAACTGGCAGTATCTCACTTGCAAATGTTAGAGAACCTCATAAAAATAAATATATAAAATTTCAAGGAAACCCTATATGCTTTTCATTTTTCCTTTATTTTTTTATAGAGTAACAGAACAAAATGCTAAAAGATTCTATAGGTGAGTGCTAAAAGTGTAATAAATTAAAGTACATACACCTTTTTTGTAACTCGAAGTATATGTTCCCAGGGCTCATGCTGCTTCTCATGATCTTCCGTTTGTTCCACTTTTAATGCTACAAAAACTGTCGGTTATAAAACATTTTTCATAAGTGAGAATAGAAAACATGTCGGGTATAACAAGAATTAAACATTTTTTAAATAAACGGTTAAATCAAATTCAAAAGTACAAGGTCTACCGAATTATCATAATCAAAGATTCTGGTAATGGTTAAGATAATATCATGATAAGTTACTTGAAAGGAGTATCTTCTGGATTTTTGATTTCGACCTTTTAGTTATAACTAATTCGTACTTGATATTAGAAGTTAATCCTGAAACGGATTATCAGGAAAGATCACGGGTCAATTCTGAAACAAACTATAAGAAAGTGAAAGTGGTTGAGGTGATAGTTTGAAGATTTTAATTGAATATGATTTGATAATAGTTTGTAGCATATGGCTTCCTGTACCATCAATATTGTTCGTTTTGCTTACGAAAAATACAACATTTGTTTTTGCTGTCAAGGCGACGACTTTTTAAGAGGTCACCTATCTTGATACAACTTCTATCTTGCACACTTACCAGCGAAGTTAATTTTCTCATGCATCCACTAGCATTAAGCTCAAAATGTGTCATTTGAGAGACCGTTCATATTTTATGAACCAAGAATCTCTTATGTTCAGGGCTGACCCTTGGGGGTGACGGGGTGATCGACGGCCACAGACCCGACACACCGCTAGGCCCGAATTTTTTAAATTTATAAAAATTATATGTATTTTTATTAAAAACAATATGTATATTTAATGTTTAAACGCAATTACATAACCACTAGACCAATGGTCTAGTGACAAAGGGGTATAACTCTCAACCAAAAGGTTATGAGTTCTAGTCTCATTTTAGACATGTTTAATCATATTTTTATACAAACAACTTTTTACACAACCAAAATTATAACCAAGTAAACCCATACAAAAATTAAATTGTTTAAACCCAACAAAATACTCCTTTTGCTTAAAGCCTGAAAAAAATTTCGCATTCGGCCCAAATTTTTTTTTTTTTGCTTTCTCGGAGCCGGCCCTACTTATGTTTATAGTTGATATGTGATTGGCCTATGAGTTTAGAATCATCTTTAGTTTATTTATTTGTTATATCAAGGACTTGTAGCCAAAAAGGTAATGATTCCGTTATTTTAAATGTTTTAAATAATGGATATATATTATGGGTGACTACGCAAGACATGAGCAAACGGTTAAGATTCATGAGTGATTATTTATGCAAAGTCATTATCAAATTATGCATGTCGATCAGTCTCCAACTAATATCGGTTATGATCATAAATGCAAGAAAGCTATGACAGTAACATGTTATATGATATTCTTTATATATTTATACGATAATGATTATGTCACATAATTTTTTTTTTATGGCCAGTGTGTCATGGCGTGTTAAATTTACGTGTCTAACACTACATGTTTAACCTGACTATTCAATTCAAACCCAACAAGACACATTTAACGTATGTTAGTAAAAGTATGAACATGTCTGATAAGCGAGTTACACAATACGATACGATAAACACCATGACATGTTTAACAAATTTAAATATAATAAGTTAATAACTCGAGTAACATGACACATATAGTACGATTATTGATCATACAACTCGCTTAACAAATTTAAGTAGTCATTTCGATAATATATATGTATGTTTTAACTAGGATAATTACTATTTCCCATAAGGTTTCAAGCTGTATAGAAAAGATTTTTATATTCTTTTACCCTAGTTAAAAAAGGGTAGTAAAAGTACTTCATCGTACCTTCTTATAATGCCTATGAAATGATTAATCACATAAAAACAAATTTCTAGCTAAATATTGTATATAAACTATAAGAACATTATTTATTTATTTAATATTAGATCCACACAATTATTTCACGATTATTGTTATAACTCTCGATCAAAATTATAAAAAAAAATGTTTTTTTTTTGTTTTTACATAAACTAAAATCATATTAGACTGCCTGCATCATTGGTGCAGTGGAAAAAATTTATGGTCGATCTGGAAGAGAGATGAAGGGGGGAGAAGGTGCGTCTGATATGAAACGAAGAGAGGTGAGTTGAATAAGTTGAGAGACGTACTGTTTGGTAGCTTCTCAACAATCATTAAGAAGCTACATCTTAATGTTTCATAACATCTTAATAGTTAAGAGGTATGAGCTGTTTGGTTCATTTAGATCTAAATGAGTCAATATGAATGAGCATTTATCCTATTCAGCAACAACAATAAGTCTGAATGATTCAGACCTAATTTTAACCATTCAGATTTTTTTTTGTTTGGAACCAAACAGTCTGAAGTCTGAATGAATCAAATGTTTACATCTGAATGGTTCCATTCATATGTAAACAGACAGCCCCTATATCTAAATGGTAACGGGCTGGTAAGGACAAGGAATATGAAAGGAAGGGCCGCCCGTAGAATTTTGTCCGGACAAGCCCACCTGGTGATGGGTATGAAATTATTAATTAAAATAATATTATTGGTGAGGGGTTGGTGCAAAGAGGGTTGTGAAGTTGGAATGTTGATCTTAAATTTATGCACATGGAAACAAGGGTGTCTATTTGAGAGCTCCTTTGCATTGGGTAGGGAAAGATGCTTGGGTGCACCCAAACAAGAACTACCCCACATAAGGGCAACTGCCCTCTAATGTTGTTCTAATAATACCAAAACATGTTTGGGATATGTGTCCTTCATTCCTCCCACACTATTTTTTAAATAAATATATACTTTTAAATTGCTAATTCTTGTTTTTGTTTATTTACATCAAACACAATTCAGAAAGAGTGCCCTGCTTGTGGTGCGCGCATATAATATATATATGTGTGAACCCTCGGGTGGGCAAAAGTAACATTGCACTAATTTTGACGTTATTTTACTAATCTCGTGAAAATTACGTTAAAAGTGATGGAAGGTTAATCATGCATCATGTGGTGGCGTTGATAGCCGAAAGACAAGGGTACATGCACCGATCAGCCAGCGTCCCGATGATTGAGTGCTATGTGCCTTATGTCCAAGGCTTGATGCAAAACTACTATAGAGCCGGGGGTCTCACCGGAAGCAGCCTCTCTATCCCCATGGGGTAGAGGTAAGGCTGTCTACATCTTACCCTCCTCAGACCCTACCATAGCTTTGCTATTGGTGGGATATACTGAGTACGATGATGATGATGACAATCCAGAAAGTATGAGACAGTCACAATATTGTAATATAAAGTGGATGAAATATTTGTCATATGATTCATAGATTCAGATTGTTGTTATTTTATGTTTTGCTTTTATAGTTGTTGCATTAATTGTTCATAAAGATGGACAAACAAGTAGTTGAGAGTTACTCTGACCCGACCAGGTTTTTTTTGTCACATTTTAAAGAAAATGACTCATTTCAAATTGATGATGTATATTTATGTCCAGGGCTCCATCTCCACACCATGTCGGGTTGCCGGCCATGCTCTATAGGGACAAAGCAAAGAATGTTGAGGGGATCAGGTCGGATTTTAGGGAGCCCATACTGACGTCTAAAACAAAGTCTGAGATGAGAGATGAGTCTGACTCCAAAAGGGATGTCATATGGCTCCTTATGTTCGCAATAATCAAACATAAGATAGATATACCAGACATATATGAACAACGATAAACATATGTAAAGGGATATATGATAACAATATACATATGAGAGTGAGTGAGTGAGTATGTAGAATAGTTGCTGACAACATATCTTATCTGATTTGGATAGATTTGACTTTGTTAGCAGTTGATATCACTCTTTCCTTGATACAATCCAGAGTGCAGGCTGTATTTTTTCTAAGTATATGTATGAAAATATTATGATTAAAGTTTGATGTAAGCACCGATATTCAACCCAAAAATCAATGTCAGCTTGTTTCATACATACTCATCGATATATATAAATGCGTGTGTGTGTGAGCACGCGCACGTGTGTACTGGTTTATTTCAGCTAATGTGTTTTATCTATAAAACCAAAAACATATTATCTTATTTATACGATTTTAAAGATTGTATATGCAATATAAAAATTAACTTGTTAAATTTTATTTATAGTAACTTTCATTTTATTTTAGTTACAATTATACGAACTAACTAAAATATGATGTGTGCATAAATATAAAATAATTAATAGATCGTCAAAAAGAAACTTTTCTTTAATGTGGGTTAGTTTTTTCTAACTTTATCTTTATTTATATTTTTTGCAGTTAAAAAAAAGACAAAAAGAAACTTAACATGTCTTGTAATGATGTGGTGTTACAACAGTTTTTGTGGTGTAGGAAATATGGTTTACAAAAATCATATTGTGTATGAGAAAATATTTTTATTAATACACTTTTTTATTATAAAATATAAATAATTCCAGCCAATTCATGTATAGTTCGCTAGTCACCGAAACTCTTTTTTTCGAACTATAAACATTTAGAACCCTACTGCAAATTCGGCATGTCAGCCGAATTTTAAGAATGAAAAAAAATCAAAAAATTAGTAATCGTCATTTTCGGTCACAAGTGGTTTTTATAAATCAATTTATGGCCGAAAGTGACACTAACTTATACACAGATTTACAGTAGTAAAAGTATTCTACTATAAAAAATATGAAATGGAATAAACATTATGTGTGCTCTTGATACAATTTTCACTACTTTTGTTTGTACTACAACGATTTGATCTATTAATAATTTTTCACTCTGATTTTTATTATTTACTGACTTCAATATGGATGTGATTCTGAGTTTGCCAATTCACTGCCCACTTCACTTGATGGAACTTGTTAGCATGCAAACAAACAAACAAATATTTCTGTACATATCTATTTATAAAAAAAAGACATTTTATTATTTTATTTCTTAAGTTTTATGTACTTAATTATTCGATGTAAACGAGTCAAGTCGCTCATAATCTCTCAAAAAAAAAGATGGTTGTATGAGACTGAGTTTAGCTCTAACCTAGAATGATACTCATTAATAAATAAATACGAGACAAATTTCCATACGTTGTGTTTGATTCCGTTATCACTAAATGAAAAATATATCTACAAATAACTAAAATAACTAACAATTCAATACCAACAAGCTAAATTCAAGCTTATACAATACACAAGTTGAACTTGAGTCTTATAGATATAGGTCAAAACAACTAGAACTCAACTTGAACTAGAGGCGTCGAGACGGAAAACTTTTAATTATTTATATAAAAACTTGTTGATATAGTATATTAGTATGGTATATATTCATTACTTGTAAATTTGCAAAATATTAGCAAAACATATAATTCAGTAATCTAACTCGATCTTTTGGTCTATTATTATTATTATTAATTATTGGTCTAGTGGTATGAATCCTTTCTTACAAATGTGATTGAGATTGTGAGTTCAAATCCTTATAAGTTATAAATATAAGGTAAAGATTAAATTTTGGTGTTAAAAAAATCGATCTTTTAAGCTTAAATGTGTTCTATTATTAGAGAGATATAGATCATATAAATTCTAGTATTAATTATTTTTGCTTTGGACGTTTGTGGATGACACTATTGGTCTGTAACTAAACAATATTAATATTGATGAATAAAGCTGGTAAACAGTTGGAAGGACACATCATTTTTGGCATTTTGTTCCTCAAGGAATGCTGCCCGCCATCTCTTTTATGAACTATGGATAGTTAAAAACCCCAACCTTTTTTTTTCTTTTCACTTTCGTTTTGTTTTGTTTCATCTTAACATATCATAATAAATTAACATAACATATTTTTATTTACAGGAAACATATTTTGACTTTTGAATTTAACTAGGTAACAAAACCTGACACGTTGCGACAAGTAGAGACGCGAATTTGGTTGATATCGGTTAAATTCGCAACGGTAACAATAATAAACCATAGAAAGAAACTGCTAGAATAATAGTGGTTCCCGTATAGCTTATGACAAAATAAAACATATTTAAACGATGTGTTGTTGGTTGTTGATGGTTGGGTATATTTCCTGTATTTTAGTGTAATAAACTTTTAGTTTTATTAAGTTTTTGTTGTGAACTATGATACTTTTTTCAGGGTGTTAAATGTTAATGATGCTTATTGAGGCTAGATACGAGCTTGCATTGACGTTTTCAAAATGAATGAAAATGACCAGCACACATTTCAAGGCCTAAACGAGTAAGGTGGGAAAAAATCTTGCATAGGAGCCCCATCGTGCTACGCGACGGGTTAGATCACACTCCCTCGCGCAACGCGAGGGAGATAGAAAGCAAAAAACGATTCTTTTGTCCGCACTACGCGAAGGAGCTCAAGGACGGGGAAATAACCTAATTGTTATTAAAATAATATTCAGCCAACATTCGAGCTATCTATCTTTTCAGAGACCATTGGCGACCTAGAGGGCAATTTTACACCATCTCAGAGCTCCCAAACCATTGGTTCATCCATGCTTTCATCCATTTAACACATAATCGAGCTGTTCATCATGTAGAGGCAAGACTAAACTATTTGGATAAATAGATAGACATGAATCATCAGTTAAGATTGATAAGAAATTACTAGATATAGTAGTTTGGTCGTGCTGATACACAAACCTAATCCGATTAATTGTCACAACTGAACATGGTCTACCTAATTACCAATTTGTTGATATAAGATTTCAAACAAATAAATTATCAATGGTAACATTTCAACAACGATAACGTAAGTGTTTCCGACATTTAAGTTCACCTATTTGGCAACTTAAATCCCTAAACTATCTTAGTTTGATAATGAACATAGAAGTTCAGAAATTATAGTTTGACATTATACTATTTTAGTCAAACTTTAACAATAATTAAGACCATGCACACAATTTGAGTGGATGTTTATTATCATTATTGTATAAAATAAAATACTTTTTAAGATATAACACACAAAAAAGTTAGGATGTTACAACTTACCACCTACAAAATTACAAACCATTCACAACAGTTGTCACTTTTTTAATTTATAAGGAAAAATATGATGACATGTAATAGCGATACATTAGGGTAGTTACAATGTATCTATGTTTAGTTCCACCCGTTTAAGTGAGGTTTATAGGCATCATTAACCGAAAGCTTATTAGCATCATTACCCAACTGGTCATAAGTAACGAGTGTCGAACCAAAAAAAAAAAGTATTGTTTTATCGGTTTTCAAAATCCGACACTAGTTTCCAAGGCTTTTAGCTTGTTCTGGATTGTCCGTATGAGTGCATGTCAAACAGTTTTTTCTATAAAAAAGTGACGGCTTTAATTTTCCGGTGGCAATTATTGTATCGTTACAAGACAAGTATAAACCGTGAATGAGAAGGAAAATGATAAGTGAAAGTTACCATATATGATTGAGCCATCGTAAACACGTGCTATGTCTACTGATGTGATGATTAGTTGTAGAATTATTAGTGTCTAGTGATGAGATATATGTCGTTAAAAATAGTTTGGAAAATGAGTTATAAAATCAAGTTTTATAATTTTATAATTTATATATTGGAATGTTATTGAAGTAGGCCACTCAATCTTTGTCACAACTGAAAATACCATAGGACGTGTCTTTCCATTGAAATAATTTGTGCTTTGTAACACAAAAGGCATCAACTTGATTATTTAATTAAATACAAATCATTAAGGGGTTGTTTAGTAGTCTATTAGTTACTTCATTAAAATATTATCCCTGAATCGGTCAGACGTAAAGTATGTTTGGTTACCCCTCTTAATGACGTATGAAGCCTCTTAATGGTTAATTTTAATGACATGCTGAATGATACATGTGTTACTTGTTAATCAGTCAGATATCTTATTAATTCAACACATGATTACCAAACAACTTAATATTTTTTCTAGAAAACATACCTATATGGCAATGAAAATCACAAGAAACCTTTATGAATTACTTTTCTTTCATGCATTTTTTGGGATCATGGGAGTAAAACCTCCAAATCATGTGCTAAAGAACAGTTTTGACTTTTGACAAACCGTGTAATTTTTCACGATTATTTTGTTACCACCGTTTGGAATTACCTCAATACCCGGGTGAGCTCCTTGAGATTGGCTGCCAATAGTATGTATTGATTTCAACTCACCAGACTTAACTCATCTAAGAACACCATCAAAAAGTAAACTCATCATTGTGAAAAAACCTCCCGTTAAGTCAAGTTTCAAATCTAAGACTTCACAAACCTTAACCATCATCCACATGTCGTTGAACCAGAAGTTCAATTGCACGATTATCATGTTTAGAAATGTATATTACATGAATATAACATGTTTCTAAATTTGTCTATATAAATGCTTTGTTTATATAAAGCTTGGGTTGCTTTCGAAATTTAAATATTTATATCTTAACATGACATTTGATCATTTATATTTAATTATTTATTTTACATGAAACCGTCTTTCTTTCGACCTATTACTATATATGTTTACATATTATCTACTTAAATAACATTTGTTTTTATGTTCTAAATGCTTATTGTTTTTATAAAAACTAATATAGTATAGTAAATGATTATGCATTACTTGTTCCTTTTCCCCTATTCTATTGGACATTCTCCCCTAGTCTTTATCTTTATATATGAGTTGGCCACCACTTTGCATATTTATGATCCCAATTTGACCCTATGATTGTTTAGCTACTCTTGTATATGAGCCCTCTAATACCTTTAAGAGATATCTAAGAGTCAAAGCAAATGTCTATTTCTTAAATCCATGTTTTGTTTTAGTTTATTGTTTTAATGTTCATTAATATAACAAGTAACGAAAGCATGTCTATATGATAAATGTGATCCTTAAGCACTTATGACATCATATTATAACATCATAAGATACATATACAAAAACTATATACAAAATAGATGTATCATATGCTACTTTTATATTGGATTGGGAGTTATGATACTAAAGTAACTCTTTATATTCTCGATTGAAAACGACTACCACTCTCCTGTGTGTTCACATGTCTAGGGAAATTTTTAGGACCTACATTAGACCGAGAGTTTCAATCCACCATCCGTTATGCACATGTTCAACCTTTGACTAAGAAGTGCTCGGATAAGGAACACACACCATGACCTACATCAACTGTTGTAAATTATGCTTTTAGTCGTGGGATCCATCCATACGAGACACATGTCATAGACTTTTCCTTACAGCGTCATAGAGAGCTCTTGTATTAGTCTCTTTATAATGCTCATGATCATGGATCTCTGGTTTCATCTTGCAATGACTCATTACCCAAACTCTTGACCGTTGGGTCTATTAAGGTGACACAAGCACTTATGGTACATGTCTCTAGTTAATCACCGAATCACTTCCTGAAAGATGCAAAAGTGATGGACAACCCAAGTAGTTAAGACACATTTATGACTAGATACAATCTCCAAGGATTTGCCCCGTTACACATGTCGCAACAAGAATAGTTCAAACACGAAGGAAGATCAGATTACTTAGTATGAATAAGGCATGTTACGTTATGTAAAGAAATGGGCCTTAAGGTTCTAAGTTTTTGAATGACATACGCTTCATAAAATCAGGTCTACTAGTGATAAAAATATATAATTAGCCATCACACACAAAAAAAAGATTTTGGTAAGTGGGTTTTTTTTTAGGGGGGCCTTAGATAGTTTATCAAGGTGTGAGCATATGAACAAGTCATAAAGTTATGCTTTTGTAACACCGGTTAAGTGGTGCACAAAACAGGTTGTTAGGTCAAGCCTTTTAATCCTATTCGAACAATAATAAAAAAAAAAAGAAAAAAAAAAGAGGCCCGTTTCGTTTAGCCCAAAACAGTAGACAACATGTTACTAACTAACTCATCCTTATTTTAAAGAGATCAATCGCATATTACATGATACAAAAGCCCATTCGATTATGGGTCATACTAGGGGTATGTTTTTTAACCGTACCCGAATAATGAACCAAAACGACCCGAATAATCCGACCCGAATTCACCTGAACCGATTAAACTCCTAACCTGAACCCGAGATAAAATATTCGGATCGGTATTTGGGTTGAAATACCTAAATTCGGGTTGACCCGAATAACCCGAAGTATAATACATCGATGCATGCATCCCTATTTTTTATAGGGTAGTTTAAAGCATTCTCAACATATTTATTATCTCTATTTTCATACTTATACTAAAAATCATTATATTTCTTTTTCCTATTCAATTAAATAATATTTTTTTTTATATTTTTATCATTACAGTTTTTTCTCTCCTCTATTTACAACTAATTCAACAAATAATAAAAAATAAATAGGGGCAACTTTGTTTCTCCAAATTTACAACCACTCAAAACTTCACCATATAATTTGCAAAACCCCCTCACATAATTTTAAAGCGAGGTTTTCTTTCAATCTATGGAAATGATATAACTTATGAGGATTGTAAAAAGACCTCAACTTTTTAGGTATGCCCTAGATGGTGTTTTGTAATCCTTATAGATTTGTGTTGATAACAACCTTATGACAAGTTTATATTAAAAGCTAGAAAGTTGGTTGAGTAGTAGAGTTTAAAATTCAACAAAATTCTTAATAAAAAAAAAACACCAAAAGTTTGGCTTGAATCTTCATTCGTTATCTTATTCATCTTCAAAGTTTAGACCCAATCTTCATCATCTTCATAATCTTCATTACCGTCAATGGTATATTCTCTTGGTGATCTGTTTCTGCTCATAAAATCTTAAAAAAAACTCGTAGAAAACATAAGTTCGATTAATCGGTTCGGTTTTTTTAAAATGGATAACCGAACCTAAACCCAAAAATCGGTTTTTCGAAAAACTAAAAAATTAACCTTCGGTTAATGCTTTGGTTCGGTATTTTTGGTTATTCGATTTTGATTCTGTTAATTCGGGTTTCTGCTCACCCCTCTAGACTGTTGATTACTGATATCAACAAAAGGATGCCCAAACACTTAGATCACCTGGCCCAAGACTCATAACCCAAAGCCCATTATAATATTAATTCATGGCTCAAGACTCAAGTTGCTTTTTCGTAACTAAAAAGAACAAGCAATTCTTTAAATCTCCAATTCACTTGTGAGTAGATAAAACTGGTTGTAAAAACTTAAATTAACTTTGACTCGTGGATGTTATTACCAGTATTATTATATGTTTGTATATCTAAATAGTTGGAGGTTCGTAACTCGTAAGCAACAGCTCAAACCAAAACACAAAGAGAATAAAAAAAGATAGACCGAAACCTAAAAAACAACTGTGTCTGCTCTTTTAAGGTTTTAACGAGCTGATCTTGAGTGCGTCACGAGCGTTACACCAAGAGAGTTTTTAGACTAATACTAATAATTTTATAAAAATAACAGTTTTTATTAAAAAAGAAAAGAAGAAGAAAAGATAACGGATACATAGTTATTCAAAAGTGGCGGGAGCTAACAGTTTTTTGTATTATTCTTTAAAACCCACTTAGTTTAATTGCTTTCAGCTTCTTCATTTAAACATTCCATGAATCATATCTTTCAAGATCAAGAACTCAAGATCAAACATTTATCATTTGAAACCCCTCAATCTTTATAACCCTTAATTCACTAGTCAAGAACAAAACAACTTCAAGATTTATTACTTGGAATTACAACACAACAAAGCTTCATTCTTACAAGATAATTTCATAATAGGTAATTCGAAGATCTTTTAATTTATTTCTTTAGATAATAAGGAATTGAGTTAGACGTGCGAGACCCGGTTAGGGTCGGTTCCCGGGTCTTAAGATCACAATTAACCGACCCGTTTTCTAAACCCCAATTCTTGATAATATGTAATTTGAAAATCCTCTGATCATCATAAGTGTGACGGGGCAAATCCTTGAAGATGGTATCTAGTCATAAATGTATAACCGTTTGGGTTATCCATCACTTTTGCATATCTTTTAGGGAGTGACTCAGTGATTAATAAAAGACATGTACCATAAGTGCCTACAACCCTGCACCACTTTTATAGCCCCAAAGGTAGGGAGTTTGGGTAATGAGTCATTGCAAGATGAAACCAGATATCTATGATCGGGAGTTTTATGTTGCCCTCTATAGAATCTCTCCAGGGTCTATCTGCTTTATGGTGTGCACAACGGCACAAAATAAGCAGAATGTTGGATCATACATTCTTTAGCCAATGGTTGGAGTATGGCCTTGTGGTCACACTGCTCCATGTTGTACCTATATCAAACACAATGTTTAATATTAATTCATAAACCAACTTGAATATAAAATGAAGCGGTAGACTCGGGAACCGACCATATTTTAATATGACCATGGTCGGTTCGAGTCTCGGGTCTCGCGTGTCTAACTCGGTTTCTATTAACCATAACTTATCATTTAAAGACATGATCAGAGGATTTTCAAATTACATGTTATGAAGATTGGGGTTTAGCAAACGGGTCGGTATCCTCAAGACCCGGGAACCGACCCTAACCTTGCCTTGTCGTTTCGGCTCTCGGGTCTCGCACGTCTAACTCAGATTCTACTAATTACCATTACTTATGATGATCAGGGGATTATTCAAATTACATATTATCAAGAACTGGACCCGTTTTCTAAACCCCAATGTCCGCTAAATTTGCTAATAGGGATTTTCAGTACTAGTACTCTACTGCATGAGCATCCGTCTATTACTTTTATAAATTCTGCCAATGCTTGATCACTTTCTCGTAAAATAACGGATGTGTGAATACTTACCTAAAGGTATTGCCGCATATTCTTGTGTGTTTTATTAACCAACTAACATTAGCCAGGTGGCAAAGGCCAATGTCGGCTAAATCTTTGTTGTTTGAGATATCTAAAGACCGCAACCTCGGGCACTTGTTTGTGATGGCTTCTAAATACTGGTCGGTCAACCTCAAATGAGGTAACAACTATAGAGGTTCATTGATCGGTTAACGATTTATTCGAATTGTTTTGTTCGAATTTGAAGTTTTTTTTGTCCCTAATCGATATCCAAATTGATCCGTGGTCTAGCTTCTTGAGCATCGCTGGTCAATTTTGGACAGAATGTTGTTGGCCAGTTCATAACTGCCTAGTAATTTGTTTTTTTTTGGAAAGATTGAGTTGGTTGGTTGTAAATGTAAATGGGTGTATTTCATTTATATGTTTAAAGTTTTAACATAATCAACGTATTCACAACACTTTACTTTTTACCGTGCTGTAGGATACCACAATATCACGTAGTTACGTTTTAAGGTTCTTTCCCGAAATTTATTGTCTACCAAGACCATCAATTCAAACTCTCTCTCTCTACAAATGAAAAGCCACATTTTATTCATCTTCAACTTCTTTTTGGTTTTCATTGTTAAAGTGAAAAAGAGGAGAGAGTTTGAGTTGATGTTTTGGGAGGTTGAAGAAGATGAAGGTGGGTTTTCAAGTTTAAAGAGAAAATAAGAAGAGAGAGAATTCCGTCGGATCCATCTTTTCTTCCGTTTGATCCACTCCAATTTCGTCGGACCAACAACGATGTTGATACGTGGCCAGATTTCATAGGGGCATGAGTTTCATCGGTTGGCAGAGATAAACCGTGAGCGGCAAATGAAGAAACGTCGGATCCGACGATTTAGGTGACTATTTTGAGTGCCATATAAAAAGGATGGCTAAAGTTGAAAAGAGTGATCAAAATGATTATTTTAGAATTTTCTCTATTTATACTACTCTTTTGTCTGAATTCCAGAAAATTTTCTATACAAATATTACTATTCTAGAGAATTCCACATATCTCTTAACAACTTTTAAAGAAATTTCACATATTTCCAACTATGTTTGTACAATTGTACCTTTCATAAAATTTCTAAAAAACTCCACCCGGCCCTTACACGCCTCAACGGTGGTATGGGGGCCGTTTAAAAAGGGGGGTCATTCTTTTAAAAATAAAAAATAAATTCTGTATCTAATTACTAAAAATTAAAAATATGTTATTTCAATTTATGTCGATCTTATATACTATTATTATTTTTTTATACAAGGGCCTATTTTAGTACTCGTCTTAGGCCCTCGAAATTTTCGAGATGGTCCTGATCTCTATGGGCAATTCTCGACATCTCTAGTAACGCTTTTTGAACCATGAGTGATTTCGTTTATTTTATAAATCTATAGAGGATATTTACTGCCCTTCGAAAATCCAAGATCTATTATTCTTAATTTCATCCTCTTTAACATTTTTAGGCTCTTATTTTCAAAAGTTGTAAGTTAAATTATGTGGTTTTAACTTTTGATTTTGTATTACTTTGGCGGTCTAACATTAACTTTGGTAATACGAACACTTCTAGTAATTCTCCATGTAAAAACGCGGACTAACATCAAGGTGATGCAAGTCCCATGATCCTATCCCACACTTGTTGCTAGGAGATAAGGAGACATACTGTCTCAAGCCGAAAACCTCATTGTAGTTCATCCCGTGTTTTTGCACCTAGCTTTTGCTACGAATTGAGCTTTGTATTGGTGATTTATACAAACTAAAACTTTCATCATACTGGCAAATACTTACATAAATGTGTTGTCTTTATTTGGCTCATGATCGAACACTTGACGGACAATGGATGATGAACATGGCAATAATACTTTATTCTAGTTGAGAGTTTCGAATCAAAGAGAGCTCAAGAGGATGAGAAGTTGAAACCGCAACGAACCCTGGGGATATGATAATCAAATGATAATAATGTCTATCTATAAGTTTGAGATTTAAGATTACAGTAAACAAAATCTTAACCTCCTAAAACCTATAGATACATGATAATCTCTAATACATAAATTAAATACAAGAATACTTATAAAAAAGAAACTATCTTATTAGGTGAAAACGAATTTCTCAAGGAATAAGATGAAGAACGAGGTTTTTAAGATTTTATTTAACGGCGAATTATTTTTAATCTGTCATTTGTGGCACATGAACCCAAGACGCCCTCTCAAAATTACCCAGATGTTTAAAGGCTTTTGCGCCAACGGACCACCACGGCCCACCCCACTGGTTGTGTTTTTGGTCGATAAATTGTACGGTCATGGTCATGGTGGTTGCATTTCCATATTATAAGTTTATGCAACCGCTGCATTTGATGGCGGATGGAAAGTGGCTCATGCTAACCAAAGTCTTTACAAAACAAATCAAGAGATGCCGAACAAGTTGTTGTGGTCATATGCCACTACAGTTTACAAGTATACGGATAAGCATATGGATATCGCTCCCAGAGCGAAGTACATCGACATGCTGGTGTCACCCAATCAATATATGAAATAACAAACTCCTTTCTTTTTATTTCCTGTTGCAACTCTTATATATTAACTTATTACTTTCAGTAACTTTATTTTTGCTCAGAAATGCACACCATATATATATATCCACCATATATTTATGTTGTGTGTCACTTTTGAATTGTGTACCAAAGTGTCATTTTGCATACTAGCATGACTCAATGTTGGCGTCACCGCGTCAATCATAGCATAGCGTTAAATGCACTTGTGTCTTGATCAGTAGATCGGAATGATGTGTATTTATCCTGTCTGCTACTAGATTGTTTCTATCCGGTTTACTACTAGAGCTGAAATATCAACAAACAAGTTTCCATGAGATGAAAATAACATGAAGTTGCATTGTATGATTATTTGACTAGTAGCTATGTTTAAAAAAGTTAGACCCTATATTCAAACAAGAGTAGAAAAGTCAAAATCAATATGCAATTTGCTTTTCTTTGCACTAGATACAAGAATATACAATATAAATGCTTATATTGACAAAGATGACAATATTTCGGGTATGGGACTAGTTTAGGTAATTAAATCCCATACCCGAATGAAACCATAAATAAACGGAGCAGGGAGGTTAATTTGAAGTTGCAATAAACAAATTAATATTCCTTTTTGAAAAAGATACGCTCATTCACCTTTTCTAAGTGTTCCTTTTTAGCACTAGTAGGGAAACCCTACACTTTCCTCTTATATATGACCCACTCATGCACTAAGTAGACACACTTGTTCATGTTTCATCACTAGTACTTGCAGCCGTGTTGAGTGTGTTTAATCTGCTGACATGTCTCCTAAATTGTTTGTCACATGTTGCACACACACTTTACTTACAACTCCACACTTATAATCATGGATACGTATATATAGGCGTCTTCATAAGGAATCCGGTGCGTGGATCTCCTTTTCTTACACATATTTACTCATGGATGCATACATAGGCATCTTCTCAAGGAATCCGGCGTGTGAATCTCCTTTTCTTACCCATAAATACGTCTTCCAAGTTTCTGATTTTCATACTCAAAACCACAACTCTAAATTTGATCATAAGCCCACTCAAACAAATGGCTCAGGTTAGCAAGACAATTGGACCGTGGTGGTGTATAAATAGCAGTGGTCATGCTAATGGAGACAATGATGGTCATGATCATGGTTACGACTATGCGCCTATATTGGCTCACTTAGAGGGAGACGGTGATGACGATGATGGAGATTATGATTATGCTCCAGCAGCGTGAATTGTGTAGTGAATGAATAGCATTGACTCTAACTTTGAGGATGTATGTTTTCGCTAACAAAATGGATCCCAGTTTCTTATAGAAGTTGAATGTTTTAGACTTAATTTAGTGTATGTTTCAAGATAATATGTATTAATGTTTGGAGTTGTCCCTTTTGATTTGATAGTTGTTTTTATTTTATTTCAGTTCTAACTTGCTATTTATTTCTCCTTGTTTTTCTTCAATTGGTTTTGTTTTCCTCTATTTAGTGAAGCTCAAGAACACCATTTTTCTCTCATTTCATCTCTTTTCCTTAAAAAACCTCTTGAACACAACAATTTTTTTCTTTTCTTCTATTTCATTTCTTTTTCATCCTTAAATGAACTCGGGTACAAAGTGTAAGTGACATGTGTTCCCAATTATTTTACTTTATTAGAATGGGTAGATGGCTAGAGGCAAAAACATATTTTCACTGACGTCTTTAGTTGGAGACCATCAACAACTAAATGTTAAGTTGTGACTGTTATTTTTTAATGGGGCATAATTGAAATTATTTAAAACCAATATTTCTTACTATTTTACGTTTGTAAATCAATACTAGACGGGTACCCACGAGATGCGGCGGGAAACAAAAATCATACTAATCAGTAATCATGTAACAATTGTGGATGTTTGAAACCTTGAAAACGTTTGAACCAATCATCACTTTTGGTCAGCCGGTTTCTGAATGTTCAAACCATAGCAAACGGTTTGGTTTATGGTTTATACAAAAAATTAAACATATAAAACCAGACCGGACGGTAAACTTATTATTGAAGCTCAATGCGTTAAACCAAACTATTAGTAACGATTCACTTTAAAGTTTTAACGGTTTAGTTTCGGTTCTCAATTGCAAAAAATCAAACCAACGGTTTGGCTCACGGTATAACTTAGAAACTGTTAAAACCGAATTGTAAACACACATACGTAATATGTTAATTTTTTTTATTTGAAAACTTATAGTAATACCATACCCAAATTAAAGACAATAAAATGCTCATTTTTATAGTGTACTAATTTATAAAAAAATATTAACGTATGAAAAAATTATAGCCGTTAAAAAATCGTTCGTGAGAAGTTATTTACAATTAATATTAAAAAGAATATATGGGTAAAGATAAATGCCAAAAGTAGCAAATATTTTCTTAAATTTACAAAAGTTGAGTAAAGTTGAGGTTGCAATGTTGTAACCATTTCAAGACATATTTCTAATGGACAAGTTTGTCCTTATCTTATATGTTATATAAGATGTATCTTAGGCATTAAAAGTTGTAAATTACTTAAAAATTTGGAGTTTTAATTTGACCAAGTCTCATGTATTATATATAGCATAGATAGTTAGAAGTTCGTAACTTGTAGCGGCTGCGACCAGCTGATCTCGAGTGCCTCACGAGCGTTACACCCATAAACGAGAGTTTTTACGTTAATTCTAATTTTATAAAAATAACAGTTTTTATTATAATAAAGAAGCGTGAATATGAAAATACCCCTAGAGGGTGTAAACCGATCCGTTTGATAATTAGATATGTAAAGTGCGTCCACCCAAAAAACACAGGATGCAAATCATAATTTTCTCTAAACATAATCATTACTTGGTGGGAGCTAAAAGTTGTGTCGTCTTCTTTAAAACTTAAAACCCACTTGATCTTCTTTATTTAAACAATCCATAAACCCTTACCCTCTAAACTTTATTTTAATCAAGATCAAGATCTTTGAAACTCTCAATCATTACACCCCTTCACTAGTACTCAAGAACAAAACAACATCAACATTTGTAATTACTTCTTGGAATTATAACAGGTAATGTAAAATTCCTCTCATTACCTTCTTTAGATAATAAGTTATGGTTAGTAAATGTGTGAGACCCGCAAGACTCGAGACCTGAACCGACAAAAAACGGTTAGGGTCGGTTCCCGAGTCTTGAGAATACAATTAACCGGTCCCAATACTTGATGATACAAATTAGACTTGTTTCATTTTACATTCAAAACTAAACCCTCATCACTTATGTATTGTGTTTGATAACAGATATGGTATGGAATGTGATCACAAAACCATCCTCTAACCATTAGCCAGAGAAATGTATAATGCATCATTCTGCCTGTTTTGTTCCCATATGCATGCCGTTAAACATAAAGACCCCAGAGAAATACCAGACAAGGCAAAATAGGAAGTGAAGCCTACTCCCCCCCTCACTATTTAATGTATGTATGGTTTCATTGTCTAACACACAAGAAAAAAATCGGAACTACTTTCGACGATAACACACGTTAGCATCGACTGAGCTTTAACAACTATACGAGTTGATGGATAATACTATTAATTTTTATTTTTCGTCTTATCCAGATTATTGGGTTTGGTCCTTTGATGGCGATCCATATTTCACGGTTTTACGGAAACACATTGACCGGTGTACGTTACCGAGTATACAAAGATTTGGAGACCTGGTGTGGGCTGGCTTGAAGTGGAGTTTCTTATTGGAGTTCGACCAAAATTATGATGGATTCGAAGTGAATAAATTATTTATGCTACTTTATCAACCGAAATAGATTCGAAGTGGAAATTTTTTTTCGATGATTTATTTTTCTTTCATTTGGTATTCTAACAGAAATCGAATATGTAAGTTTGTTTGGGATAAGTGGCTAAAACCCATCTCCTTTTGATGTAAACTGTTTTAGGGTCCGGCTCCTTACCGGACATTTTATTTGTTTCATCTAAGTTGTTAAGAGAGAAAAAAACAAGAAGTTTACGCTTAAGAAAAAGAAAAGATCACTCTTTCCATAAATCATTTTCATGTTAGCTTTAAAGTACTTTGGGGCCACCTCTATTTATGTTAGTTTTTGTCCGATTCTAGAATTTTCTATACGAATTGTTTACTCTATAAGAGATTTCCATATATCTCAACAACTTTTACATGAAATATACATTTCTAACTGTTTTATGATTTTTGTCAGAATTCTAGAATTTTTATACGAATTATTTACTCTATTCTAAAGATTTCCATATATCTCAACAACTTATATATGAGATTTTCATACATTTCTAACCGTTTAATGAGTTTGGTATGATTTTCGTACATTTCTCACCGTTCAACGAATGAAATGTGCCGGGGGGGGGATAACTTAAAAGGAATAACATACATTTGTTGTTTTTTTTCTCTCTTCACATAAAATTCACATGTCAATTTCTCTATTTTTTAAAACACCCATAAGTTTTTATACGACATTTTAGAAAAATAAAAATTTCATTATAATAACCATCGTTTTTTTTATCTTCAATAAAAGCATGGCATTGCTACAAAACAATAAATTATTGGGATAATTAATACACTGTGTTATAGGTTTTGTTAATTGTGTTTTTTAAATTCTAATTTATTGTGTTTTTCAACTAAGTTTTCTATTCATTGCGTTACAGATTTATAGGTTCTAGTCTTTGTTTCTCAACTAGGTTTTCTAATTATGTTATTTGTCGTGGTCAATTGTATTTTAGTTTGCTGTCCACTGCATTTTTGCATGATGTGTTTTAGTTTGCTACGTTGTCCATTGTTTTTTACAACATATACATTTCTTGTTCTTTTTTTTTTTTTTAATTTAATGTATATTTTGTTAATGATTAGGATTATCATCTTAAATTCATAATCATATCTGCGTATGGGCATTTCACTGGTTCTCAATTTGTCTCTTGGGTTTTCAAGAAACAGAATCCGGTGATGGCGAATCCGGCAAGGAACCGCTAGCTACGATTGAACTCCATTTTGACAAACACATATTTTAAACAAAACCTTATGTAAGGCCCATATTGCTATTAGTCTTTTGTATTTATTTGTGCTTTAACGATTATGTAAATTAGATGGTTGGATTGTTTTTCTTCGTATGTTTGGGCCCGAGACCATGTAATATGAAGCCCATTGGGCCGTAATAATACAAGAATGATGCATAAGAACACACACTATAAATAGTGTGTGTCTCTCATGCAAATATGAACCTTTTTGCTAATTGTCTTAACCTTATCCATATACAAACTCTCTTCTTCTCCTTTCTCTCCTCTTACCTTCGGCCAATGACAAACCAAACAAGATCCGAGATCTCAGTTCCTCACTAGTGAATTCCGCTAGCCAGTGTTAAGATTGATCCAAGTAGACTAGTTGTTATGTTGTTTGATCCGTCCATAGGACCTACACCTTAGGGCTTTGATTCGGACAATAAAAACAAGCATAATGGTATAATAATTATCTCGAACGGTGCTCGAATCAACTATGAGAGACATCACCGGAAACGAGGGTGGCCGAAGATGGAGGTGATTGTGAAAAGTAGATATTGCCCTTGCTTTGGATGGAAAATAAGACGGTTAAATGACGGTTAACTAGGGATGAGATCGGTATCGGTACTGAAAATCCCGATCCCGAAAATCATAAATTTTTGGTATTGATAATGGTACCGAAACGTTTGGTTCGGTACCGGGACGGTTCCCGGTATTTAAGGTAAAATTAAAAAAAATCCCGGTACCGTATTGGTACCGGTATCGAAAACCCGAAACTTTAGTACTGACGGTACCAACTCGGTACATATTTCGATATCGGTTCGGTACCGATACCAATCGTGCATTTTCAGATAAAACGAATAGTTTTTGCATATTCTGGTTATATGGATATCCGGAATATTTTTAAAAGTAGTCCTTTAATTTTTTAAATGCTTTTTTTCAGATTTACGGATATCCCAATTTTCGGATTCGGATAGAGACATCGTTATCCTAAAGGTTCGGATATCCGAATTTGAACATACCTAATTATGTTACTTTGTGATTTGGTAATTCACATAACGGATAAAGAAAAATATGTTGATTTACTTTTAGCGCTGTAGCTTTTTTTTAAAAGAAATTTTTTATTTTATTTTATTCCTTTTGTTTTCATGAAAAAACCCAACCTGAAAAAACCCGATTAACCCAACCTGAAAAAACCTAAACCCGAATAACTCGTACCTGAAAAATCCGTAATAGATGTTAAAAAAACCGTAACTGTGGCCTGTTAGAGCCCCAAAAACTCAGATCGAAGCCATGGCAGCAAAGCTTTCACAAGAAGTAGTGTTTCAACATACTACCAAGGGTTCCAGCCGAATCTGCCACCCGTTTTATGTGTGTTTCCAAAGCATGATACTCATTCATTACCACCCGTATGTTTACATGCATGCACCTCTTCCACCATCAAAACCAATACAAACTACTCTATAAATCCAACAGAGCCTTCTCCACCGCTGACTGAAACACCTGAACATGGTTTAACCACCCCTCTACCTTTCCCATTCATACTAGACATCCATCGTGTTCGTTATAACATCCATCGATGGGCTCGTGTGCGTTAGCGTATAGGATACATGTATCAAGAATGAATATACTCGTTTAATCTTATGGAATCCACTAACCGGTGACTATAAGACGTTGTCTAAAACCAATGCTTGTAAAGAATGCTACGAGACCCATACGAGAGCATCCGTGTTGTATTACATCTCTTCGAAAGATGACTACAAGCTTATCCGCGTAACAAACTCTTGCAATGTGTATATACTCTTTGAAAACTGACTTGTGGAGAAAGACTGAGTCGAACGAGGACATACATCGTCTATCCGGCTGGTTCTCTCGTCATAATGTGTCGCTGATCGAAAAACTCTATTTCATAAAGAAGACAAGGCGGATGAGTATTGGTTATAAGGCTTGATCTTAAGACCGGGAGTTTCACAGAGGCAGCAACTCCCTTCTTTAGAGATTTAACGACATGTTTGGGTTTACCTATTCTAAGAGGCCGCGTTCATGTTTGGATGCGTGCGGATAGTAGGTTGAGTTGTGGTAGATGGATGCGGATAGTGATTGGACGAAGGTGGCACCTTATTGGCCATCTAGTTTGGATCTGCAGCCACTGCACCTGATGGCTGATGGCTGATGGACATTGGCTCATGCATAATGAAGGGTGCCTTTATAAAACATATTCAGTGAAGCCATACAACTATAGGTGTACATATACCACTCTGAGATACAAGTGTGCTTATACAGATATGGATATCCCTCCAATGGGGAAATACCTCGAGACTTTGGTGTCGCCCAACCGGTAACATGCATCTAATTGGCTTATGCAAATGTGGAATAGAGGGTCATTGTTATACCAAGTCTTTAGTTTAACTTTTTGAAACTGTTCTTACCTGTTTAAGTTTGAATTTTGTTTGTTTCCTTGAATTTTCTAAGGATGTTTACGGTGTGCGTTTGGCTGTTTAAACCTATCACTAGTACGCATGTCTTTATTCGACATTTCCTATTCCGGATCAGGGACCGTGGGAGGATGTTAGCCTTAAATTTGTGGTTGGTGTTCCCCGTACACAGCGACACAAATATTCAATTATGGCCGTAGTCGATTGTTTCTCTAATATGACACATTTTGTCCCATGCGCTAAAACTTGTTTTGGTACATTTTTGACCCATTGAATACAAATGGGTCGATTTGGGCCATGCTTTAATCTATAACGGGACGTCAATGGCGTTACCTAACCTGTTTGAAACTCGTTATATGCCTTTTTTTTAGTTCTTAATTGCCAAATAATTGGCTCTTTCTGGGAGTAACAACAGAGGCCATATGAATGGTCCTACCCGCTTGGTGGGTCTAGAAAAGAATACACCTATATGCTTATACTGATCAAATGAGTTGACAGTACGTAATACGTTGGGTATGGGACAGGTTTTGGTAATTTAGTCCATACCCGATTATATTCCATGTCCTGAAACCATGTATAAACGGAGCTGGGAGGTTTCGTTAATTTTCAGTTGCAATACACAAATTTGTATTCCTTTCAGAACGAGAGATGCTCATTCACCTTTTCGAAGTGTTCCTTTTCGGCACTAAGTTTTCCTCTTATGACCCACTCGATCATGCACAAAGTAGACACACATGCTCATGTTTCACCACTAGTACTTGCACTTGTTCTGAGTGTGCTTAATCTGCTGACATGTCTCCTAAATTGTTTTTCACATGTAACACACACACTTTACTTACAACTCCACACTTTTAATCACGCATTGATATATATACGCGTCTTCTCAAGGAATCCGGTGTGTGGATCTCCTTTTCTAACACATATTACTCATGGATGTATAAATAGGTGTCTTATCAAGGAATCCGATGCGTGGATCCCCTTGCCTATAAATATGGTTTCAAAGTTTTTGATTTTCATACTCAAAATTAACAACTCTAAATTTCATCAAAAGCCCACTCCAACAAATGGCTCACATTAGAAAGACAACTGGACCGTGGTGGTGTATAGATAGCAGTGGTCATGTTAATGGAGACATTGATGGTCATGATCATGGTTATGACTATGAACCTACATTGGCTCGTTTAGAGGGAGACGGTGATGACGATGATGGAGATTATGATTATGCTCCAGCAGCGTAAATTAATAGTTTATTGAACGAATAGCATTGACTAGCATTGGGTTTTCATATCCTAGTTTCTTATTGTGAGAGGGTTTAAATTATTAGTTAAGATTATCGTTGTTCAATATTTTGGTGTATGTTTTGAAATAATAATAAATTGATATATGGAGTTATCCCTTTTGATCTGATTGTTATTTTATTTCAATCTTATTAAGGACAATATAGCATAGCATGAGTCTTGTTTGATGTCTAATTTAGCATGTATGCGATTCTTCTCTCTCCATAACATGTATATATTCAATCTTATTAAGGACAAATGTGTTTTTTTTTCTGATTGACCTACAACTATATCTTATGTATATGATGACCACTATGCAATGACACGCCTGTACGTGATGTATGCCTTAGAGATCGAGTACTGATATAGTATTGTTCCCGTGTCAGTGTTTGAAGATAATGAGATTATAAAAGTTTTGGCTAAACTAATTATAAGGAAAGTGACAAGGTGAAGGGCCATGTTTGAAGATAATGAGATTAACTCTAAATATTATCAATCGTAAATTAAAGTTTTGGTTTTCGAATGACTTCATTTGTTCGTCATGATAAAAGGTTCGGTTGGATCATACCAAATTTCGTACTTTTATTCAACTTTTATTATGTTTTTGGTTATGTGTTCTTAATTAATGTATAGACATTATATAGGCCGGGTTGATGATAGAGATGAAAACGAGTAAAAAGATGAAGCTAGAGGGAGAGAGGATTTTCTAATCACTTTTGCATAAAAGCACATATAGATCCAACAAACAATTACAATAATAAACCCCCAATAAAATGAACTAATGATTCACTTGGTCAATGATTCTTGATTCTGATGCAGGAGCATCCGGTCAATTAAATCAGTCCGGCCCAAATGTTTATTGTTATCTATAAATCAGTATTTGGTCTATTGTTTAATCGGTTGTTATGATGAATTACAGAGTTGTAAGCTTTTAAGCTTGCCGAACTAAATGATTTAGTTCAGGTTTTTGATAAACACCATTTCGTTCTTAAGCTATTTGAATATTAGTGTGAATTCGATAACAGATTAATACATTGTTTTTAATACATTCCGTATTATGAAAATAGTGGAATACAATTAAAGGAAAACTATATAAGAATGTAAATGGCTCTCCCCCTTTCAAGTTTTATATTATCATAAAACACTGATTTTTACGAACGGCTAATTTGGATCACTGATGGATTATACCATAGGCCACTGGCCCACCCAGTCATTTCTATTCAACAGGTACAGAACCTTGGAGCTCTAGGCTCGCATGTCCCTGAAGGAAAACTCATACGCACATTAGTCCATCCCATAAGTCCCGACACAAAGACCACCCTCACGAATCACGAGGAAAGTAGGTGAGAAAACCCCTGACCCAAAAGTTGAACTCCCTATTTTGTCACAGATTAGACGTAAATCCAAGAACTCCCCATTTTAATGAAGTCTTTGGCTGTCTCACTTATATAACAATTTTATTATTCTAAATAATTTAACTATAAAATAGACTTTATTTTGAGAGAAATCCTATACTATAAATATGATAACGTAGTTTTTAACTATGGGCCTTAAAAAGTTTTATTGTTTGACAAGTATTACATATTGGTATCAATTTGTGATCATAACCAACTAATATTTGCTATCATTAATACGCAGGATTCTCACAAACCCTATCATTACCACCATAGTTGCCGACTTGCAGACAATCATTCTGCTTTGTTCATAGACATCATGCATAAGCGTGTTATGATCAAGTCTGCAAGAGACATACTGAAGCAAAAAAAGAAACAAAAGCGGTATCAGGATATGATCAATAAACAAAGAGAAAATCCTGATAATCAAGAAGATGTCATCGGTTCAGAGATTTTTGTTACAAAAGAAGCTGAAGCTGAGGAATCAGGTGACATTATTATTATTGACAATAGTATTGACTATGATGATATATTGTTGTGTCACATATTACCAAGGGTTCCAGCCAAATCGATAATCCGATTTAAGTCCATTTCCAAAGGATGGTACTCGTTCTTAACGACCCCTATGTTTGCCCGAATGCATCAAGAACACCACCACAAACTACTCTTTATATCCACTACTAGAACATCACTCACCTTCAGCACCGTGGATTGCGAAAAACTTGAAGATGGTTTCACCCCCGAACGCCATTTTCCATTTGAAGTAGACTGTCCTCAGGACATGACCCTTATAACGTCTTTCAATGGACTTGTGTGCGTGGGCATAAATGATAAACATAGCAAGTATGAACTCAAATACTCTCGTCTAATCTTATGGAATCCACTAACCGGTGAATATAAGACGTTATCTAAAACCAATGCTCATAAAGAATGTTATAAGGCCCCGGGGAGAGTATTCGTGTTGTGTTACGTCTCTTCTGAAGACGACTACAAGCTTCTTCGTGTAACCAACTCTTGCAATGTTTATATATACTCATTGAAATCTGATTCGTGGAGAAAGATTGAGCGAACTGAGGAGTTCCATCGTCTATCCTGCTCGTTTTCTGATCACAATGCATTGCTGAACGATAAACTCTATGTCCTAAAAAAAGACAACACAGATTTATATTCAGTTATGAGGCTCGATCTGAAGACCGGAAAATTAACAGAGGCATAAACTCCCTTTAGAAAATCTGAGGCATGTTTGGGTTTCACTGTTCTAAGAGGCTGCATTTATGTTTGGATGCGCACGTACTTGAACAGGGATCGTTCTATTGACTTGTGGAGGATGGATGGTGATGGTCATGGTGATTGGATAAGGGTGGTAACTTTTTATGAGACAGTTGCATTTAATGGTTGGCTTATGCAACCGCTGCACTTGATGGCGGATGGTAAGTGGCTCATGCTTCACAAACAGTGTCTTTACATAACAAATCCAGTGAAGCCTAACAGTTTGATGTGGTCATATTCCTCTATGGTATACAAGTATAAGGACACGCTTATGGAGATCGCTCCCGGAGGGAAATACCTCGAGACGTTGGTGTCACCGAATCAGCATATGAAGTAACATGGTACTCCATTCTTTTTTATTTTCTTTGGCAACTCTTACATTGACTTCTTGCTTTCAGTTACTTGGTTTTTTGCTCATAAATGTCACTTTTGAATTGTGTGCCAAAGTGTCATGTTGCATACTACCATGACTCGGTGTCTCCTACCTGGACATAAGCGTCAATCATAGCGTTAAATGGAGTTGTGTCTCGAGATAGATGTGTTTTATCTTGTCTACTACTAGATTGTTTGGTTGCAACTATTCACAATTGTTTGTTAATCATGAACATTGGTAGCTTTAGTGTACAATCGTTTAAAGCTCCTTTTCTAGAGGCGGCAATTAGGTTTGGGTTATGTACGGGTCACATGGTTAAAATAAGATCACATATTATATAATGCAAAGTTTCATCTTGGCAAAGTTTTTTGAGGTTTTAATTAAATTTGAAGAAACCATCAGCTTATACTTTCTTAACCAAAGGTTTATAAATGAACTCCGTGTAACTTGTTACCTATAAAGTGAATCGGTAGCGAAAGCATTAACCATTTATGTTGCATAGTTGCTTGTTGATACACAACAAGTTTGTTCGCCTTACGTAGTTCAAGCTTTTAGTCGTTGATGCTTCTTTATGATTTGGTTTTCTTATTGCAGTGAAGCAACAATAATATGGTTGTGTGGAGTTTTAATCGTTGCAAATAACTTACTTTCATTATTTATTTTTTTATCATGTGGATTTCAAAAATCCAAGTATAAGCATATTGCATACAAATGGGTCGACTTTGGTTATGCTTTAATCTATAGCGGGTCAATGGCGTTACCTAACCCGTTTGAAACTCGTTCTCTGCCTTTTTTTTGCTTTGAAATCATAAATCTCTTTCACATGAGACCTCACTTTGAATTTGTTCAATTCTTAATTGTCTTACAGTTGGCTCTTGCTTAGATCAGGCGGACACGTGTTTAGTGGTAGGCATGTTTAGAATTCGATTCGGATTCGAAAAATCCATATTTGATTCGATCAAAATTATAGTCCAGTAATTAAATTCGAAGCGAATACAAATAATATATTATTTTCCATTTCTCAATACTGTAGTTAAATGATTACACACAATTTTTGTGTTATTAAAACATGACAAATCAGATTGTGAACACCACTTAATTACATACTCAACAAGTTAAAAACTAACATGAAGATTTTACTAGCAGTTCTAATATGTTGGATTCGACAATTTAGGAAGTGACCATTTTATGTATTTTTGATTTGAGTGGGGTTAGTCAAGGAATTTTATTGGTCAAAAAGGCTATTTTGGTCATTGTACCTTCATAAAAGTCAGGCCCTACATTCAAACAAGACTAGAAAATTCAGAATCAATATTACCTTTAAGCCTTCCAGCTAGCTAGGATGAAATTTGATTTTCTTTGCACTAGATATTTGCTCATTCACCATTAAGAAAATTGGAAAAGAAAATGCATATATTCATAGAGTTAACAATGAGTCGGGTACGCGTCATATTTTAGTAATCTAGTCCATACCCGATTATAAAACCATGTCTAGTAGCGTATTGAAAGCATGAATAAAATGCGCTGAGAGGTTAATTTCCAGTTGCAATTAATTAATTAGTATTCCTTTTTTGGAAAAAGAGATGCTCATTCACCTTTTCTAAGTGTTCCTTTTTAGCACTAAGTTTTCCTCTTATGACCCACTCATGCACAAAGCAGACAAACATGCTCATGTTTCACCAATAGTGCTTGCACTTGTTCTGAGTGTGCTTAATCTGCTGACATGTCTCCCAAATTGTTTTTCACATGCTACACCCACACACTTTACTTACAACTCCACACTTATAAACATGCATGGATATGTATAAGCGTCTTCTCAAGGAATGCGGTGTGTGGATCTCCTTTTCTTACACATATTTACTCATGGGTGTATACATAGGCGTCTTCTCAAGGAATCCGATGCGTGGATCTCCTTACCCATAAATATGGTTTCAAAGTTTTTGATTTTCATACTCAAAATTAACCACAACTCTAAAATTTCATCTAAAGCCCACTCCAACAAATGGCTCACATTAGAAAGACAATTGGACCGTGGTGGTGTATAGATAGCAGTGGTCATGCTAATGGAGACATTGATGGTCATGATCATGGTTACGACTATGCACCTACACTGGCTCGCTTAGAGGGAGACGGTGATGACGATGATGGAGATTATGATTATGCTCCAGCAGCGTAAATTAGTTGTTTAGTGAACTAATTGTGAGAGGATTTAAATTAATTAAGTTTATAGTTATTCAATATTTTAGTGTATGTTTTGAAATAATAATAAATTGATATACGGCGTTATCCCTTTTGACCAGATTGTTATTTTTCTTCCAATCTTATTAAGAACAATAGAGCATAGCATGAGTCTTGTATGTTGTTTAATTCAGCATGTGTGCAATTCTTTTATCTCCATAACATGTATTAAATCTTATTAAGGATAAATGTGTTTTCTTTTTCTGAGACCTACAACTATATCTTATGTATATGATGACCCTATGCAATGACGCGCCTATACGTGATGTATGCCTTAGAGATCGAGTACCGATATAGTATTGTTCCGGTGTCAATGTTTGAAGATAATGAGATTATAAAAGTTTTGGCTAAACTAATTTCAAGGAAAGTGACAAGGTGAAGGGCCATGTTTGAAGATAACGAGATTAACTTTAAATTTTATCAATCATAAATTAAAGTTTTGGTTTTTGAATGACTTCATTTGTTCGTCGTGATAAAAGGTTCGGTTGGATCATATCAAATTTTGTACTCTTATTCAACTTTTATTATGTTTTTGGTTGATGATAGAGTTGTAAGCTTAAGTTATTTGATAAACACCATTTCGTTCAGCCGGCAAGCTTTAAAAGCTTGTATATGATGAGTTAAAGAGTTGTAAGCTTTTAAGCTTGCCGACTGAATGATTTAGTTCAGGTTATTTGATAAACACCATTTCGTTTTTAAGCCATTAGAATATTAGTGTGAATTCGATAACAAATTCACTTGGTCAACATGGTCAATTATTCATTGTTTTTAATACATCTCGTATTATGAAAATAGTGGAATACAGTTAAAAGGAAAAATATAGAAGACTGTAAATGGCTCTCCCCCTTTCAGGTTTTATATTATCAAAAAATACTGATTTTTTCATTAGTGACTATTTTAAGAGAAATCCTATACTATAAATATGATAACGTAGTTTTTAACTATGGGCCTTAAAAGTTTTATTGTTTGACAGGTATTACATATTAGTATCAATTTGTGATCATAACCAACTAATATTTGCTATCATTAATACGCAGAATTCTCACAAACCCTAAAATTACCATCATAGTTGCCGACTTGCAGACAATAATTCTGCTTTGTTCATAGACATCATGCATAAGCGTGTTATGATCAGGTCTGCAAGAGACATACTGAAGCAGAAAAAGAAACAAAAACGGTATCAGGATATGATCAATAAACAAAGAGAAAATCCTGATAATCAAGAAGATGTCATCGGTTCGGAGATTTTTGTTTCAAAAGAAGCTGAAACTGAGGAGTCAGGTGACATTATTATTGACAATAGTGTTGACTATGATGATATATTGTTGTCACATATTACCAAGGGTTCCAGCCAAATCGATAATCCGATTTAAGTCCATTTCCAAAGGATGGTACTCGTTCTTAACGACCCCTATGTTTGCCCGAATGCATCAAGAACACCACCAAAACCAGCACAAACTACTCTTTATATCCAAGACAAGATCACTCACCTTCGGCACCGTGGATTGCGAAAAACTTGAAGATGGCTTCACCTCCGAACGCCATTTTCCATTTGAAGTAGACCATCCTCAGGACGTGACCATCTTAACGTCTTTCGATGGACTGGCGTGCGTGGGCATAAATGTTAAACATAGCATGTACTATGAACTCAAATACTCTCGTCTAATCTTATGGAATCCACTAACCGGTGACTATAAGACGTTATCTAAAACCAATGCTCATGAAGAATGTTATAAGGCCTCAAGGAGAGTATTCGTGTTGTGTTACGTCTCTTCTGAAGACGTCTACAAGCTTCTTCTTGTGACCGAGTCTTGCAATGTTTATATATACTCATTGAAATCTGACTCGTGGAGAATGATTGAGCCAACTGAGGAGTTTCATCGTCTATCTTGCTCATTTTCTGATCACAATGCATCGTTGAACGATAAACTCTATGTCTTAATACAAGACGGTGCATATGTATACACAGTTATGAGGCTCGATCTGAAGACCAGAAAATTAACAGAGGCAGAAACTCCCTTCCCTAGACAATTTAAGGCATGTTTGGGTTTCACTATTCTAAGAGGCTGCATTCATGTTTGGATGCACATGCATTCGAAAAGGGATCGTTATATTGACTTGTGGAGGATGGATGGTGATGGTCATGGTGATTGGATAAGGGTGGTAACTTTTTGTGAGACAGTTGCATTTGATGATTGGCTTATGCAACCGCTGCACTTGATGGCGGTTGGTAATGTTAAACGAGACGATATTTAAGGGCGGTTCAATAAATCTCATGAGGTGGCTTGAAGGAGATTTAAATAATAATTCGTTTATTATTTATTAATAAGTTTGTCTTATTTTTATTTAGTCTTATCCTAAAACATATTTGAGTTAGATTCAAATTGTGTATTTGAGTTTGAGTAGGACTAAGCCAAAGGAAATCTATATAAGCCTTTGGCATTTGATGTATTATTAAGTTTTTTCGTTAGTCGTTTTTTTTTCGTAATAAAAAGAGTCGCTTCGTTTGTCGAGGCAAAAAAAAAAAATCTGTGCGTCCAAAGTGCAGCTCATTGTTTCTGTTCATCGTTATAATATTTGGTTTTGTTTGTCAAACCAAACACAAAGTTGTGTCAGGTATATGCATCAAAAAGAATATTAGTTTTATTCTATTCTTGTACGTACAAGAGCGAACAAAGTCAAAAGGATATTGCCCAGTTCGTTTCTTATTAATAAAGAATAAGTTGGTGTGTTCAAAAAGTCATGTGCAGCCATCTTACTTTCTGTTTGTACAGCAAAGTGTATTAGAAGGGTAATATTGGTCCTCTGTTTCTTTTTCTTTTATTCGATTAAAGAAGCAACAGTAAGTATACTTGGTTTTCTTGTGCTGCAATTAATCAAGATTAGTTCTTGATTACATCGGTTTGTTTTCTTAATAATATTGAGTTGTTTTTTGTTCGTCAAAAAGTCTTTGTCGCCACTGTGATTGCAAGTTGAAAAAGTGCAGCAGATAAAAGCCTTTTTATTCTTTGTTCCTTCCTATACGTACATGAGATACAAATCAAAAACAACAATAATTGTTTGGTCATCTGCATATTCAACTTTTGCCCTCTGTTCCTTGTTTCTTTGCTAGCTGGTCACCGAACGTCAGTACGTAATCGAGTTTAGTCGATCGAAGTGGTGAGAAAAGAAGCCGACGAAGAAGAAAACGATGGCCGATACGTCGTTTGTCGCCGGAATCAAGCGTTTGAACCAAACTAATTACCGGGTTTGGTCGACATGTGTTATGTCATACCTTCAAGGTCAGGACCTTAGGGAGGTAACCAACGGAACCGAAACGCAGGTGCCAAGAAACGACACCGGAGGTGCCATCGGGAAGTGGCGAGTAAAAGTCGGGAGGGTGTTGTTCGTGTTAAAAACAACAGTCGAAGAGGAGTTGTTAGATCACTTTCAAGAATCCGAAACACTGAAGCATGCATGGGATATTCTTGAACGACTATTCACGAAGAAAAACGACACCCGATTACAACTTCTTGAAAACGAGTTGCTTTCAGTCACTCAGAAAGATATGACGATTCCAAAGTACTTCCATAAAGTGAAATCGCTTTGTCGCGAGATTGTAGATTTAGATCAGCAATCAAGGATCGGAGACGCGAGGATGAAACGAATTATTATTCACGGGTTGAGGCCGGAATTTCAGTCGTTTGTCGCTGTTGTTCAAGTTTGGCCGAATCAACCGTCACTCTCGGAATTTGAAAATTTATTATTCGGACAGGAATCCTTAGCCAAACAGATGGCGGTGTGTCGGTCTCCGCTGTACCGAAGCAAGAAAACGAGGCGTTGTTTGCGGGCAAAGGAAAAGGAAAGTTCAAACCCAGCCACGGTTACAACAAAAAGAAACCGTGGGATCGAAATAAACCCGAGGAACAAAACCAACAGGAAGGAAGCATTGATCGAAAGAATTGGAACCGCAATAAAAAGGGTAAACGTCCGTC